>NW_009259035.1:2706463-2737878 GCF_000687185.1 Egretta garzetta | reverse complement strand
CGGAAGAGTCGGCTGTAATTGACATTTGAATACTGGAGATTACACGGTACAACATAAATGTCTGTTTTCCGCAACAATATTTCAAAATCTTTCCTTCAGACTCAGGAAAAAATAACCACCCCAAAACTCAAAATGAACAAAGCCAACCGCAGCCTGAGATGGTTTATAATGTTCTAAACAATTATTTAAAGGATTTTTAAAGTGAAAACCTGGTGCTGAATATTCGGCTTGATCTTTAATAACACAATTACAAAGTGACAATCATTAAAACACTCATATAAAAGTTATGCAAACCATATGCCATCTGTACAATTTCAAACAAGCACTATAATTTCACAGTGAGAACTAGAAACTGTGAAAAAGCAAAGTACTTTGTGGATACAAGATACTGGAAGGCATAGCTCTAATATCTACAACATTTTCAACTGATTATAGTTTTTCATTCAAGCAGACACTAGTTACAACCCAGAGAGGAACAAAAACAACCCAACAAACTACAAAATAAAGATCCAAAATAATTATGCTTAAACACAAAATACTTGACAGTCAGTTCCTTCTTTGTTTGCCTGCCAAATACTGAAGTCAGAATTTTATGTTACTCTGGCAACAGTGAATTAGATCAAGTGCCTGTAAAAGTAGGCTTTAAACTCTGTTACTACATCATGGGTTGCAAGAAAACAAAAACTGAAAAAAACCCTGCGGAAAATGAATTCATCATTTACAGTTTTTGAGGTAAAAAAAAAAACTAAGTTGAAGAATTTTGGTTTAAAATGCAATTTATTATGCTTAACAAACACCTATAATATATTAATCATGAATGATTTTGTTCTGCTTTTAACACTTAGTGAAGAGTGTTTCAAGCTCAGGAGCACTTTTTTAGTGGTTATGTTAGAACCACCTAAAGTACTGAAAGGACAACACCCATTTCTTTCCCCAAGAATCAGCTGTGTCAGAGACTTCCTGGAAACACTGGCATCTTTAAAACTCAACCAAAGCCTTGTCCATAGATGATCATGATTGACTTTAGACTGCTGTTGCTTCCAAAATTTTTTCTACTATTTTCTTCCAAAGATACCAGAAAAAAACCTAATTTTTAAAAAAGGTAAATGTAAGTATACTTACCTGCATGCTGAGAAAAAAAATTATTTTATTCCATACTGGGACTTCAGATGTGCAAGACTTGCACAGAGAGCTGAATTCCTGTTACTACGGCTAGAAAGTGTTCTTTGAGTTAGTGGCTTCCCATCCATCAAGTATAACTGCTCAGGTGTTTGCCTTTTTTTTTTGATCAATCCAATTGAGTTCCTACAAATATTACTTCTTTATTATTCCAAGTTAGCAAAGTAATAAAGCACGTGTTTAACAATGAACACATGGCAGTATCCCACTTGAATTGCATTTTAGAGTTGACTTTATCTTGTCCTAGCCTATGCTTATGACCAAAATCAGTGGAACTTTCAGGGATAAGCATTTGAAAATGTAAAACTATCTCACTTTTGTATATCAAAAATTATACATGCAGCATGTAACTTCAAAGTGTTGTTTACAAATGGTGGACTTGGTGGAGTATCGCTCGAATTTGCATTTTGCAGCAACATTAGAGTGCATAAAATGGTATTTTCTGTGAGAAGCAACTGAGAACCTGTCAACGTTGATAGATGTACGTGTGAAAGACTGGACAACACTATGGAAGAAATATACCTTCAAGGATCTTCATATATCTGCAAAAGTACTGTATAAATTTATTTTCTATTTTGTCTTGTGGAACAGAAAAACACCACACAAGAAAGTTTTCTGGAAAAAGTTCACATTCTGCAACTTTTACTGTAATATTTTACTAAATTATTACCTATCAAAGAATAGCAATGTTCTGTATTCTGCTCTTTAGCAGCTTTGCTGACTACAGGTTTCCTACACGCTATTCTCTGATACATAAATTCAGTGTTTCCCCCCCTTGGATTTTTCTTTTAATGTTCTGGAAGGACAATGGTTTTTATAATTTTTAAGACTCACCTTGAAGTTCATTTTTACTAAGGATGTGTGCATAACTTCCTTAATAGTTTCCATTTTTGACAGAGCAATTAGGAAAAAAAAATCCTTACCTCTTGTAAAGATAACTACTAAACATCAATAGCTAAGATGTGAGCCCTTTTTGGAGGGGAAGGCAGCAGGTGAAAGAAGGTGGTAATGCTTATATTTTTCCACTAATCAGAATATATCTGTTTTACATAAAACAACAGGGATGGTTCATGAAAATACAAGGTCTGGTAATACCAAGAATTATATAGCTAAAGATTTTAGGGTAAACCCATATGAAAAATATTTCATTTTCTCACCATGGACTATACTACAATCAGGAGTGAAATTACTTATATCATAATCCATACAATCTCTTTCTAAAACACAGTGCTGCATTCAACAAAATCTTACATTCTACACATTTGAATTTTTCCCAGAAAATCTCAAAAAGCTAGTAATTCCTAACAACTCTCATGTAAAACTGGCCAATGGGCTTTTTAAACACACACACACATGGATTTACAGGTTTAGAACTGTATCACGCAGAATAAATTCCTGTGAGGAAAATCCCTTTTTATCCCTATAGTTTCAGGGCACTACCAAGTGCCAAAGTACTTAAGTACTTTGTACATTCAGTAAAAAGTCCCACGGAATAACGGAAATATGGCACTTTCTCCCTTTCAAAATAAAAGCTTTGCTTGTCATTGGACTTTTGTTTCTGTTCAAGAGATCAATAAATTACTTTGTAATTACAAAGAAGGCTACTGTTTGGTGGCTGTGGAATATGTTTTTTGAAGAAAAGCATTTTCTTCATGGTAAGCTTCATTTTCATGGTTGAAAAGCCCTTTGAAACATCAAGTCATTCATTGCAAGCCACTGCAGAAGTAGCTTGCCAGACATAGAAACATATGGCCAAACACAGAAAGCACCTCTTCTTCGTGAGAAAAAGGATTTGAAGGCTTCAGTAACCCTTACCAGCCAGCTTGTCAGACTTGCTCTTTCTATAGTTCAAGAGCAGCAAGAAAGCTCTGGAAAGGAGCGGGAATCACCTCCCTGCTCCACCAGGGACTGCCCGGGAGACCTCCGGCAAGCTTTTGGTAAGTGGGCAAAAGTAGTCACAAACCCCGATGCGAGCAGTATTGGTTTTACACACCTAACATTGCCATTCCACAGTATAATAGACATTTCCAAGCCTAATTTAAATGCACAGCCTAATCAGCCTATGAGAGACATATCACAGTAAATTGCTAATACCGATGTGCATATTTTATTCTCATCTACAGATCTGAAAGAAGATTAAAAATTTATTGGGAGAACATATGAATACTTATGAGACACGTTAGTACATATCATTACCAATGGAGTCAGTGTTAATTTCTTAATTCCACATTAATGGAAGCAAGGAAATGGAAAGTGACACAAATTAGTTGTGCTGAATATTGATGGAATTTGGGTAGGCATATAAAGTAACATTGAAAACATTTGCATATGTATGTAAATAAATAAATAGCCCCATCTATGTTAACAGAATATTAGATAGCAGGATCCAAAATGAAGAAACTAATTAGATTATTTTTACACAGCTTATAAAATATTAATACCTCAGCAATATTTTAGTAAATGCATTTGTTCATATTTAATTCTATTATGCTCAAAATACAGAAATACATTATCTTCAGTCAGTATAAGTCTATTTTTTTTTTTTTTAATCTTTTTGTCTTAGGCAAAAATAAACAGTGAAATTACCACAGGACTGCTGAGGGGGTTTGTAATTTATTTTGGTAGACACTTCCCAAAAATGTAACTGGAAACAAATTTGAAGACAAAAAAAAATTAAAAAAAAAAAAATAAATCACACATTCACCTGAAGCAATACTGGAGACCTTGAAAGGTGACCTTGAAAGGTGACCTCAGCAAAGAGACAATTTCTTCAGTATCCAGAGTGTTAAAGAAACACCATTATCTGAAGACTCCTCCTAAGCAGAGGAGCATCTTGACATAAGACAATTTGGCTGAATCTAAATTTTGGATGAAAGACTGGCAATCTATAAATGTCAATGAAATACTGATATAAATGGCAATGTGTGTATAGGAGAAGAGAATTTATTACTCTAGAAATCTGAAGTTTGTATTACCCAGACTGATGGCTGAACTTCATGTTACATCCAACTTATAAGAGGCATCCTTATCTATCCTTAGTCCTCTCCCTCAAACCCCCACTGTCCGGCTGTTCATTTCCACTACATCTTTTGCATCCCACCTAGTACCTATGTGACCAGATGATGAGCTGGATCAGGACTTTGACATGAAATCAAACCTGTGATTTCATTTGTTGGATCAGTTTTCCATTATATTCAGATTGACGCTGTTCAGTTACTAGCCCTTGAACTGGAAAGGAAGAAGGAAAATGAGCAAAAACATCCCTCACAGAAGCAGACTTTGTGGCCAGATTCAGTAAAATTGATGGACAGAAGTGCGATACCTACAGAATCCAAGCATACATTTGGAAGGATTGGGATATTATTCTTTCACTCTCTGGTGTTTCCTACCATTCAAGAACTAGGAGGAATGCTCAGGTGGGAAGCAGAATGCAAAGGAAGGCATTTCTGCACACCCATGTTGCTAAATAATGCAACTCATGGATACAGCATATTATGGATGTGGAAAGTGTAGACCAATTAAAAAAATTATTTGGTGGATTTGGAGAAGGAAAAAAAAAATCATCAGTGTTTATAAAACAGATAAAACTTCAACTCAGAATGCTCAAAGCCAGCAAATTGCTGTAAAATGTGAAGCTATGCTAGGAAAAGCAGTAGTGTAGTGTCTTTTCCAAGGCATCTGCTACTGACCACTTTTAGAGATAGGACTCCGTATGAGATGAACAGTTCAGCTGAACCAACTGATGATGGCTCTCATATTTTTAGAAATAAGCGACTGTTCTTATATCCTTTATATTTTTATGACTTTATGGAGAAAGCTGCAAGCATTACAGTGGAGCAGGCAATATAACTCACAATGAAATTTCAGGAAAATTAAAGCCTAGCGTCTGGCCAAGCACTTAAACACATGCCTAATTTTAAGGTCATGTGTAATTCAAGTCACTTAAAAAAACCCCTACTTGTTTAAATCACGCATAATGTTCAAGTGCTTTGCTGCAGCTGACCCAGAAGATGTATGGAACTGCTCATAACCTTCCTTACTTTTCAGTTTTAGGTTAACCTCTGGCTTATTGTAAAGAAGAGTTTTTGAATACAGTTGTCAGGTTTTTGGAGATTGGGTACAACTTTAACATACACCACTAATGCTTTATGAAAATTAAGCCCAGTAATTTCTGTCACTTTTTAATAAAGATAAAGGGGGATCACTGAAGTCATTAAATGAGAATATAAAATGCATCATTTTGTTTTAATATGGTTTAAATAGTCATGTTACAGATGTCAGTGTTTAAAGGGGTTAGGGTTAGGCTATTCATCCGGGAGATAGTATTTCATATGTAGCCTTTAATATGAAAATGAAGTCTTTCATTCTGTAATTAACGTGTGTTTGGAAGTAAGTACTTTTACTTCAGAAGAGAAATAAGCAAAAATTGCTCACTTTTATATGTTACAAAGCAGACTATTTTGCTTGCTCCATGATAATGAGGCCTTGAACACCAAAATGTTATTTCCCTTTATGTTACATAAAGGTATGAGTGTTATGGAGGTGTAAGGAATTTAAGTACCCAGAAACATACACGTTAGATTACAGAAACACAAAGAAGTTCTCACCTCTCAGTGGCAAAACATATTTGCTCTCTCATTCATGATGTTCTAAACTGTCCTTCCCCACACAGCAGTAACTTTGTTATCCCCAAAAGACGATAAGAAGTTCAAATACCTCCCTAGCAAATTCAGTTTGATCACACTTAACTATCCACTAATGATACTATTTGGTAATTTATTCAACTTCCATAATCAGGTAAGCCTTTAATACGGTAATTGAAAGAGATATAGCACACCTGACAAAAACAGTTTAAGTTCTGATGTTTCAGCTCCTCAGAATAGAGGCTGTTGATCACTGCACACCTGCACTCTACCTAACACAACATCTACTCTTAGATGGCCCCTTTTAAAATAACACAAAGGGATAATAATAAAGTTTTCTGTGGATAAACTGGCAAAAGCAAGATCAGGTGTTTGTAGAACCACTGTAAAACACAAACATTTCTGAAAAACCTATATGAATAGTTACGGTGTGGTTTTTTCTTTAATTAAAAAGACTTATTGTTCAGTAAATGAGAAAATTTATGGCTTCAAAATGTGGATTTTAATTTCAAAAGTTGTTTCCCAATAGCTGAAACAAGGAAAATAAAAAAGAAAACCAAGAATTACATGCATTCATCTCTACCAACCACAGTCAAAAATAAGATCTCGATTTCCAATGTATTCTTTCCCTTATATCATTCAGTCATAGAATCGTTTAGATTGGAAAAGACCTTTAAGATCATCAAGTCCAACCATTAACCTAACACTGCCATCCCACCACTAAACCATGTCCCTAAGCACCTCATCCACCCATCTTTTAAATGCCTCCAGGGATGGGGACTTGACCACTTCCTTGGGCAGCCCGTTCTAATGCTTAACAACCCTTCCGGTGAAAAAATTTTTCCTAATGTCCAACCTAAACCTGCCCTGGCACAACTTGAGGCCATTTCCTCTCATCCTATCGCTTATTACTTGGGAGAAGAGACCAACACCCACCTCGCTACAGCCTCCTTTCAGGTAGTTGTAGAGGGCGATAAGGTCTCCCCTCAGCCTCCTCTTCTCCAGACTAAATAACCCCAGTTCTCTCAGCCGCTCCTCATCAGACTTGTGCTCCAGACCCCTCACCAACTTTGTGGCTCTCCTCTGGACATGGTCCAGCACCTCCATGTCCTTCTTGTAGTGATTGGCCCAAAACTGAACACAGTATTTGAGAGTATTATATGACTGTATGCTAACATTTATCAATTATCTACATTCATTTTCATGCATAGGCAATTCCACACTAATTCTTTGTATAGAGTATACTAAAAGGTCTTAACCACCAAGGTACTTTATCATAAAAAATGTCCTTTACATCTTTTTTTTCAGTGCTACAAAATGCTCTTCCTCTTTGAACTAGCAGAAAACAGCTACAAAAGCATTTAAGTCCTAAAACCAACCTATATTCTGTGCTATGTTTGGACATGTTTCTTGTAGTAAGGAAATTTATCTTAATGCGGTGAAAACCAGAAATGTTATTCAGCAAACAGAAACAATTTAGAAATCATTCTACTTCCTTTGCTTGTTATGTTACCAGCTCCTTCTGAAACCTCATTTGAAATCTCCGTCAATGGGAACATCAGGAGATACAGGACCTTCAAGGTTAAAAATTCAGCAGCAGCCAGCTAAGCTGTTCCTCACCTACACAGCATGTTAGTTAGGAGAGCAACTTCTTACTGAAGCAGACAAACCTGCATATCACTTACCACGGCCTTTGTTACGACTGCATTTACACTGATAGAAAATCCAACTGCTTTGTTTGGGTGCTTAACATTTATACAGCTCCTACCACCGTGAGAGAAGCAGGCAGCCCCTGCTGACAGAACCCGCACCTGCGTGGCTTATGTGTACACGGAACACAAAGGAACAGTGGCTGGTTTTGTATCAAGTATTAGCTTGCTGCTGTAGGTAGAAGCCAGCTGCATTCAGCTTCTCCATCTTTCAGACCCACTCTTTAGAGACTTCTGCATGCTCACACTACAACAAACAAACTCTGCTATGAACACTGTGCCGCTCAGAGAGGAAGCTCTGCTGGCATAAGAGCTTTTGAACAGTGGTAAATGGATCCAAACTAGTTTTTGTATTATATAAAATTAAGTTTAATGATTTTGTAGAGAGAAACTGTAGGAGTGCAACAAAGTTTCAAAGCAACAATAGCCTCTATATTGCAAAACACATCTCAAAGTGTTTAAGGGTACAGAGATTTGGACTTAAATTGACTGAACTAGATGTGTAGATCTGCACAATGCATGAATTCTAAGGTTATATGCTACTGCCCCTGCTGTTCTTTAACTCCATAATTATGGCCCTTCAAAGTATGGAGTTTGGTCAAAGCCCATCTCCAGTACCTCTCCAGGTACTGGTACATCCCGGTAATGTTCACTTGTAATGAAACAGCCCATTCAAAGATTTCAAAAAAAGCTGCTTCCCACTCTAATAAAGAAAAAGAAATACATTTGTTATCTCAAAGCGAACATCTTCGGTTTTATACATTAAATAAACACTGGAACAGTGAGGATAGTCAGCTCTGTTTTGTAACAGGTGGCTTAATGGAAAATCTCACTCAATGGGAAGACAATTTTCTATCCCACTAACTCATTTTTGCAGTAATTCAGGACCACTGTACATATTTAATATCAATTATCATTAACAGGTTCCCATTTAATATAAATTGAAAAATCACAGATTTCCTGCTTGTGATAGCACTTCATGTCAGGTACTATATGTCACACAGATATCTTTTTCAACCTTTCAATAAACTATGTGGAGTCCATTTATGGCTTCGTTCAAGTTGTTTCAGTGAAGGACTATTCAAAATAATAGCTTAAAAAAACAGGACTGAGAAAAGCACTATATAGTGATAATGCCTCTATAACTATACTTACAGCCTGAGAAGAAATAGGCAATTAATAATCCTGGATAATATGAAAAAAATAAGCCCACAACAATCAGGAATTCATTTCAGATTAAAGGGAAAACTTCCAGTTTCCCTCAACCTTTTCTAAAAAGTAATAACCCATAATTATAGATGGATTCTGACAACAACAACTGCAAAATCTTGGGAAATGGGACTGACCTTATCCAAAGGATATTTTTGAAGATGTTACTGAATTTTATAAAGGCTAATATGAATTCTCATACTGGCACTTCAAAAATAAGAACATTAGAACCATGCCAGTGTTTTTAATGCAGGACAGAAATGAAAATGACTATATTTTGAAGCCCTTTGCAAAACACAGTCTTCCTCTTATTATCAATAAGGACTAAAGAATAGGTAGGTCTTATAAGCAATATGCACAGCATTTAGGACACGACTGTCTTGCTCATTACTAACACACAAGTGATTTCACTTTCTTCATAATTGAAGCTTTCTTATGTTTGAGAAAGTGGTCACGGATTTAGCAAAACCTTTCTAGAGTGTGACCTCCCATTCCAGAGCGGAGAATAATACAGTAAGAGCCAGACTTTCAATAGAGCTCTTCAGGTGCCTGGAGATTTAGTCCAAGTTACCCAAGTGGAATAAACCTAACTACCAGATGCCTCATTTCCCCTAACTTCTGGTAAATATAATGCCTGTGAGAGGCTCAATGACTTCCCTAAAATTATTGTGCTTTATCTTAAAGATATTGTTCACTTTGCAACTTAAAGATTGAAGACAGACCTTTACACTTGGACGTCTCATTTTTTAAGTATCCCGTCAGAACTAAGCAATGTTCAGCTATTCAAGGCTTTGGTTTGCTTTCATTATTGTTGTGGTTTAACCTGGCTGGCAACTAAGCACCATGCAGCTGCTCGCTCACTCCCCTCCTCCCTCAGTGGGATGGGGGAGAGAATCGGGAAGAAAATAAAAGGTTAGAGCCGAGGGCTGAGATTAAGACAGTTTAATAAGAGAAAATAATAATAATAGTAACAATGAGAATGATAACAGAATATACAGAACATACAAAATGAATGACGCACAATGCAATTGCTCACCACCCGCCAACCGATGCCCAGCCTGTCCCGAGCCGCGAGCAGTCCCCGAGCCGCGAGCAGTCTCCCCGCAACTGACCGACCAACTAACCCCCCCTAGCATGACGTTATATGGTACGGAATAGCTCTTTGGACAGTTTGGGTTAGCTGTCCTAACTGTGCTGTACTCCCAGCTTGTTATGCACCTGGCCGAGCAGGAGAAGCTCAAGAAAGTCCTTGAGTAGACTGAGCACTACTTGGCAACAACTGAAAACATCAGTGTGTTATCAACATTCTTCTGGTACTAAATCCAAAACACAGCACTATGCTAGCTACTATGAAGAAAATTAACTCTATCCCAGCCGAAACCAGGACAGTTATTGTTCCTTATAATTTGAACACATTCTGTATAGCAACATACTCTGCACATAGTATTAATTTTGGAAGTAAGCATCACTCAGTATAAATACAGAAATCAGATTTTGGCTTTGAACTTTTGAGAGATGTAAACAGAATAGAGATACAAAAGATCCATTGAGTCAACATATTTAGAGGAAATGTACAATGAGAAACCACATTCAGTGAGACAGAAGACAGAGCTATCTGCAGGAAATGGAGTTTAAATGGGAGCAAAGCCCAATAATCATCACGAAATAGCAGCATAAACCTCTTCCAGAGCAAATCTGTTTTCTTTGTATCCATAATCACATAGGACAAATCTGACCTAATCAAACATAACAGAAATTTTGTCATCAACTTCTAGAAGTGACTGGTATCTGCTTGTTTGAAATTGTAGAACCGCAGAGGTTTTTAATATGATGAATCATTCAGAGATAATCAGAGAGAATTAAATGAATTCTGTGCTAGTTCATTCATTAACAGCAAAATTTTATGCTATCACCCTGCATTCAAGATCCCATATTCTCTTTAGATCTACGCTGATGATATCACAATGGCATAAATGCTACAATAATAGGACTAGCAGGATTTTTATAAACTGATTAGGCACTGTAAGAGAGGAATAATGATTTTTGCACTTGCAACCTGTGTATCTTTCAGGGATTCGCAGCCACTGAAAAGCAGCAAAACATGTGGAAAGGCATGCACGAAGGCATTGAAGCTCTGCCCGCTCAACCAGGGAGCAATGGTATCCCCCTGGCAGAAAACCATGGCCTCTCTAAACTCTGCATCCACCACGATGGACGCAAGTGGGGACACGCTGCCCCCCAGGTGTCAGGTTGTGCCCTACTCACGCCAGTAAGGGACCACAGCAGTGAGCACGCCTGTGGGAGGTGTGCCCAGGGATAGATGCTCCTCTGCTTAGTGACAGAGCTCCAGGAGGAAGTGAGTAGGTTGAGGACTATCAGGGAGTGTGACAGAGGCAGGCAGGCTACTGGAATCACACCCTACCTTCCCTGAGACAGGCCCAACAGGCAGACAGGACACATGATTCCCTATCCTCTCTCCGCCTGGCTGGAGACAGTGACTTAAGGGACAGTGGGCAATGGTGACAAACTCCTGCCTGGTGCAGCTGGTGAGTCTCCTCTGTGCCCCACCTTCCCAGGTGCCCTTGTACAATAGAAATGAGGTTCTGCAAGTGGAACCAAACAATAACAATGATGATGGTTCATCTAGCCTGGAGGTGACACCAATGTTAAGTCTGCCTACACCCTGCATCAAAACCACTTCCATTAAGTCATTGCCACAGGAAACTCTCTCCCGGGGGGAACAGAAGGCTCAATATACAGACCAGACCCACTTCTTAGGCAAGTCTGCTGCCTCCCTGGGGCCCAGGTTAAAGGTGTGAAGAGAAAGCTTCCTACTCTGGTATGACCCTCAGATTACTATCCATTACTTATTTTTCAGGTAGGCATTTTTCAGGTTGCAACAAGAAGTCTGAGGGCAATCAAGAGAGACTTCAAGGCCTTGGGTCAGGAGTACAAGTTTCAGGGAATGATGAGAGAAGGAACAGGAAGAGCCAACAGATCAATACCTGGCTCCGAGCCTGGCACTGATCTGTAGAATTTGGGTTTTCTTGACCATGGGTCAGTTTATACAACACCAGGCCAGCTGGCAACAGATGAGGTACACCTGTCTCAAAGGGGGAAATGGATCTTTGCACAGGAGGTAGCAGGGCTCATTGAAAGAGCTTTAAACTAGACTTGAGGGGGGAAAGGGATAAAACCAGGCTTGCTGGAGATAAGCCTAGGGGCAGCATGCCAATGTTTGAGGCACGATGTGCTAGCAAGGTCCTTTGGTCTGCTGTCTCAGAGGAGATAGGGAATGGACATCCATGCAGCAGCAAAGATACAAGGGTTATTCCTACATTAGACACCACAGAAGTGCCTGAGGATGGTCACGTAGAATTAGGGCTTCTCCCCCCCAAAAAGGCTGCAGGATCAATAGCCCAAGTAAAGTGCATCTGCTCCAATGCCTACAGCACAGGAAACAAACAGGAGGAGCTGGAAGCCACTGTGCAGCAGAACTATGATGTAGTTGCCATCACAGAAACATGGTGGGATGACTCGCACAACTGGAATGCTGCAATGGATGGCTATAAACTCATCGAACCGGGGAGCGGATGGGGGTCGGGGAAAGGCCAACAAGGTGCATATCATGGTGGGAGTCTGTTACAGACCACCCAACCAGGACAGAGACAGATAAAATATTGTATAAGCAGCTGGGAGAAGTCTCACAATCACTAGCCCTTGTTCTTGTGGGGGATTCAATCTACCAGATGTCTGCTGGAAATCCAATACAGCAGAGAGGAAACAGTCTAGGAGGTGCCTGGAGTGTGTGGAAGAAAAGTTCCTGACACAGCTGGTGAGTGAGCCGAGCAGGGAAGGCACCCAACTGGACTTCTTGTTTGCAGGCAGAGAAAATAGAAACATTGTTTATTGTCTTTTATGGCAGTAGCCAGATTAAGTTCTAGTTGGGCTTTAGCCCTTCTAATTTTCTCCTTGCATAGCCTCATGACATCCTTGTAGTCCTCCTGAGTTGCCTGCCCCTTCTTCCAAAGGTCATAAACTCTGGTTTTCCCCTGAGTTCCGGACCAGAGCTCTCTGTTCAGCCAGGCTGCTGCTCTTCTCTGCTGGGTCATCAGGGAATAGCCTGCTCCTGTGCCTTTCAGATTTCCTTCTTGAAGAATGTCCAAAATCCTTTATTGGATGCAGGGGGAAACTTAGTGACAAAAGATGAGGAAAAGGTTGAGGTATTCAATGCCTTCTTTGCCTCAGTCTTCAATAGTCAGACCCATTGTTCTTGAGGTACCCAGCTCCCTGAGCTGGAAGATGGGGAGCAGAACGAAGATGCCATCATCCAAGGGGAAATGGTTAGCGACCTGCTACACCACTGAAACACAGACATCTATGGGGCCATATGAGATCCACCAAAGGGTACTGAAGGAGCTGGCAGAAGTGCTCAGCAAGCCACTTTACATTCTTTATCAGGAGTCCTGGCTAACCAGGCAGCTCCCTGCTGACTGCTAGGTTAGCAAACATGATGCCCATCTACAGGAAAGACCAGAAGGAGGATCTTGGGAACTACAGGCCTGTCAGTCTGACCTCAGTGCCAAGGAAGATTAATGGAGGAGATCATCTTGAGTGCCATCATGTGGCATGTAGAGGACAAGCAGGTGATCAGGCCCAGTCAGCATGGGTTCATGGAGGGCAGGTCCTGCTTGACTAACCTGACCTCCTCTTGTGACAAGACAATCCGCTTAGTAGATGAGGGAAAGACTGTGTATGGTGTCTACCTAGACTTTAGTAAATTCTTTGACACCATTTCAGACAGCATTCTCCTGGAGAAACTGGCTGCCCATGGCTTGGATGGGCATACTCTTTGCTGGGTAAATTACTGTCTGGATGGCCAGGCCCAAAGGGTGGTGGTGAATGGAGTTAAATCCGGTTGGCAACCAGTCACAAGCAGTGCTCCCCAGGGCTCAGTGTTGGGACCAATTCTGTTTAACATCTTTATCAATGATCTGGATGAGGGGATCAAGTGCACCCTCAGTTAGTTTGCAGATGACACCAAGCTGGGCAGGAATGTTGACCTACTTGAGGGTAGGAAGGGATTGAGGCCAATTGTACGAGATTCAACATAGCTGAGTGCCAGGTCCTGCACTTGGGTCACAACAACCCTGTGCAAGGAAAGCTACAGGCTTGGGGAAGAGTGTCTGGAAAGCTGCTTGGGGAAAAAAGACCTGGAGGTGTTGGTCAACAGCCATCTGAGTATGAGCCAGCAGTGTGCCCAGGTGGCTTGTATCAGAAACAGTGTGGCCAGTAGGGCTAGGGAATTGATTGTCCCCCTGTACTCGGCACCAGTAAGGCTGCACCTCAAATACAGTTTTCAGCATTGGGCCCCTCACTACAAAAAAAAAAAAAAGTCATTGAAGTGCTGGAATGTGTCCAAAGAACAGCAACAAAGTTGGTGAAGGGTCTGAAGGGTCTGGAGCACAAGTCTTATGAGGAGCAGCTGAGGGAACTGGGGTTGTTTAGCCTGGAGAAAAGGAGGCTGAGGGGAGAACTTATCACTCTCTACAACTGCCTGGCAGGAGGTTGGAGCAAGGTGGGTGTCAGTCTCTTCACCCAAGTAGCAAGCAAGAAGACAAAAGGAAATGATGTCCAGTTGCACCAGGGGAGGTTTAGATTGGATATTAAGAAAAATTTTTAGAATTTAAGTATCTTGACACCAGGGAGAAAAAAAAAAAAACTTTTCACTTTCATGTGCAGAAAAGTATTAAACCCTTGTGGAAATGCACACGAAGCCTAGAACTGCTGAACTTTCATTCCTGCAGAAGAAGAGAGGTCCCCACAGTGGTTTAAACTGAGTTTACCATTATTTTTACTAGTATTTTAAAAGAATGGCCTGAATGGCATGGTATGTTCAGCCATACTTCAAGAATGAATAAAAAAAAACTTGTGTTAAATAGACTGTAGGGGCTTCTCAGATGATCATTTGGAACTCCATCTTCTAAAGCTTAAAGTGTAATGTACTGTTTTAAACCCCTGTGACACCATGTTGCAGATCTCTCCTTGCAAAGCTAGCTTTATATCTCTCTAGGTGCTCATTACAGTATATTCTGTATATATACAAAAAATGCCCTGTCTATTAAACTATAAAACTGTGCTCTGCTCCTAGTCTTCTAACTGTCTCTGCCCCAAGAGAAAATATTTATTTATTTATTTATTAAACACAATAACCTTGTAGTCTACCAAATTCATGAAGACAATAATACAGTTTTGGTAGGGTGAGCCTCCTTTGGATGACCATGGAAAGTGAGAGATGCGGAAGAGCACAAATGTACGTTCTTTCATTCTTATGAAATTAAAGAGCCTGGGCGGACATAAATATAGGTAATTCTACTATCTCATCACCAAGACAATCGGCAATAAAAGCAGTGTCCAATTTCTTTTCACAAAAACAAATCTCATACCATATGCAGCTTTTTGGCAACTTCTCTGTCAAAGGTAACATATTGCAACTTGGTAAAACCTTTTTTCCAGTACAACTGAAACATCCCTTTAAGCTGACGCTAGTGCCTAAAAAACACTCAAAGTCATTTCCTACCTAAGTTTCATTAAGGCTTAGATGTGTTTTAATGCATTTCTGATTTCTCTTGGTGACAAAAATATTACAGGATTCACAGCAGTTGCAGTGAAAAGGACAGTAATAATCACCTCCAACAGATGACCTTGTGAATAGAAGAGAAATTTTCTCTAGCATTCAAGCACAATTTTTTCAAATCTCCCCTAAAGGCCATCTGCCATTCTGGTTGATTTTGAGATTGCACTCCTATAGCTGCTATTGTGTGCATCAGCTACCATAAACCAGAAAAGTCTCAGAAAACAAAAAGAATTACTAAACCTTCAAAATTATTCTCTTGTTTTCTTCATTTTTACCACATGAAGCCTGAGAGACACCATTGCTATTTCGCTTCAGAAAGATTAGCTTTCAATTTTCTATACAGATAAGGGGGAAGATTGTAAGTGTGAGATGGCATATGGCATTGTCAACCTTCTCCTTTCTTTATTTCCAGTGTGATGTTAAAAATAACACCTTCTTCTGTTGGTTATTTGGTTAAGGAGGTCACACCATTAATCAAAGGGAGACATGCAACTTAGTTAACACTGGCCTTTTTTGCACTCTTCTGTTTCCAATGCAGTACACACATCATCTTTAAATCAAAAGACTATCTGATCTAATGAATGACGGAGCTGCCAACAATCTTTACATGCGAGGTATTACATTAATATACCTGTCCATCAAAAGCATGTTATTAAGTAAATGAAGCATTCTATTATTCTCCTACAAAATGGATACTTACACTTTTCCCCTCTAGGCATACAATGACAGGACTTGCTGTAAATCAGCAAAGCTCGTCAGCACATCAAGTAACTACACTTACGCGAGCCCATTAAAGACCTAGCCCTTACTGACAGATAAATCATCATGAGCAGAAATTAGAGCTTTCTTTCCTCTTAGCATTTCACAATGAAGTTTTGCAGAGAAAAACCTAAGTCACAAAAAATCACTTTTTTTTTTTTAAATACATTATAAAATGGCTTAATTGTGATTATGGTAGACAAGCTCTCACTTAGAATTTGTTGTTTATTTGCCTATTTTTTTTAAAAGGCTTCTTGCCTCTGCTAAACAACATATGTGGGTATCAATGCAACCAAAAACAGTTGCCAGGAACGAAGCCTACACATGAGAGCTTTCATGGCACAATTTAAGGTGCTTCCCAACCTTGTGAAAGAAACAGAAAACAGCTGCTCTGGGACTGGCACAAGGGAATGAGAAAAAGACTGCTTTATTACTTCAAGTCCTACATTGGAATACGAGATTACATGGCTCTACCCCTAAAACATGAATGGGATGCTATCAACCTGTTTTCTATACTGCATTTAAGTTTAAAGCAGACACCATGGGGAATCAAGTCCAATGTGCACGTTGATGTACAGCTGACAATAGGACTGTTAAACGCTATTTTTTTTTCAACGTCAAAGAACCATGCATAAGCCTGCCCATGCAATTCTCTCACAATAATTACATATGAAAAGCCAAAGCAGCCAACATTCCACAGAAAAAAGGGTAGTTATTTTCACTTATTTTAGCATAAAAACAGATGAGCTGTGAAAGATGTCTCCTTGTACATGATCATTTTCAATTGCATTAATTAGTCATAAGTATAACATTCTACTACCATGCCTTCTGAGAAGTATAGCATTATTTAAACTACAGTTCAGGAACTACTTCACTTCACTGAGTGCCTAGTGGGAGACTAGCAACATTACAAGGCTCTGGATTATTATTCTGTTTTATTTACTCACATCAGTGTACACAAGTACAAGGATTCTACCACCAAAGAGGGATGCTAATGATTAATAGAGCTCTCTGAAAACAAAATGTTAAGTAACTGGGTTTGACACTTCTTTAACATTCTTCACCAATAAACATTTCCAATTCTGCAGCCTGAAGTAATTACCAAGAAAGCTGATCAAGAAACACTGAGGCATTCACAGAGCTAAACTCACATAACCTGTAAATGTGAGGCCCTTAAGACCCCTTTAAAGATGCTGTTCCATAAGTTAGACATATGGTACAATACAGTTATGAAGAGATGTTCAACAAATTCAATGAGCAAACTTTTATTAACATTTTACGTTGACACTTTTAGTGCACACTAGTGTAAGTATACATAAGAGCCTGAAAAGCATTCCAAAAGTTACCTTACAGAAAAGCCTCTTCCTGTGAACTAGCAGCTACCTGGGCAGCAAATCCTCCAGGGAGAGGCAAATAACTTCCTTACTTTTCTAAACAAACTTCTAGTAGCATGGGGTGACCTTTCTATTAATTATGTTATGCCAAGTCATAAAATGATTAAACTACAAAGCATTCTGCACAAATAGATGATACCGATCACAAAAATAACAGCAAGACATAACCATTAACAAAATTTTTTTTGAGCAGTGCATGCATGCCTACCTATGCATACTGAATAAAACAGTAAAAATAAAAGCAATGTCAACCACAGTCTACAAATTTTACAAATTGTATTGGTCAAAGCTGTGGAAAAAAGTGAGAATAACTGTTCTGGAAAGAGATCCCATAAGCCTTCATTCAGTGTCTTATTTTGAGAAGGAAGAATAATTAAGAAGTAGTTGTATCCTGGTTTCACTGTGACAAAGCACAGAAACATCTAGTTGGTACACCAGGGGGCAACTTGAGCCTGCTGCTCATCTGAGTTATGTGTAGTGCTGAAATTCTGAGCTGTAATCACTCATACAGTACTCCCCTTCCTCCTTCTTATCTTTTTTATTATTTCATCTACTTCAATTAAATACTGTTACATGTCCTCAACATGAAAACTATTTTTCTGAACATTAACTTTCTTAAAAGTCTTATTCTTAAAAATATATCCTATTTCCTTAAAGATATATTCTATTTTGAAGATTTAAAACAGATGCAGTGTGGATTCTCAGCTCTACAGGACACTTTCTACTAGGCTTTTGTGTGGTTATTCCAAAGGCCAGTGTCCATTTAGAGGTTTTTTATTTTTTAGATATGAAAATACAAGTGTGTTGTTAGGATATTAATTTATAGTGCTTGCCCTCAATGTGGAGTTCGTTTGAATTACTCAAACTTGCTGTTAGAGTCCTTGCTTAAGAAAAATCAAGTTGATGTTCATCAGCCTTTTTGGACTTAAAAGACAGAAAGAAGGGGGGTGGAGAAACATAAACACCCACCCCACCCCCAAAAAACCCCACACCGCAACCCAAATGCTTCTCCATGGGTAAGTTCCTCACATTTTAATAGGAAGAATACTAGACAGCAGAAACACCAAAGTCTTTCACCTGTAACTCATCAAATCAAATCCAGCTCAAACCCACAGTGAGTCAAAGCCCTTACTATCTTTTAGATGAATTACTAACTTATGCAAAACAAGCTGAATCCTGCACCTGCTTGGCAGGCATCTATACCACCAAATCACCCTCTGGATGGCTAAATAGAGCTAAAAATACAATTGTAATTAAAATTTGCACAAATACCAAATCAATACAACTGATGTATGTTTTACTGAAGCAGAATCCCATTCTCATTATTTAATCCCTCTTTATTCAAATTTTCTGACACGCCACTGATCATTTCATAAGGTGTTTTTTTAAAGCAGATCTTAATATTGAACTCATTTGCATGAAAGAATAAGCCCTGTACTATTAGGGCTTATTTATATTTCCAAACAGACTCTGACAGCAAACAGAAGTGCTTTATTCCATTTTACTTAGCAGTATACCCAACAGTCATAATATGTTGTACTTTTAACCCCTTCCACAGGCAAAGCAGTACATACAGGAGAATACAGGCCTGTCTTGAGTTTTCCTTTTTCTGTGGTTTTTTCATTTATTTTTAAGCACATGAATCTATTTAGAGAAGGGAACACTATGGCATCTGGTAGAAGAGGTGGTGTTTGCGATGATCGTTTCTGAAAGATGTTCATGCCTCAATCTTACAGTTAAACATTAACCTGGATTTCGGGCCTCTTTCCCAAGTGAAAAACCAATAGCTGCACCTTATCCACTAATAGGAAAATATTATTCAGTGATACATCACACATGGTCTCAATTCCCCATCCTTACCTGAATCCATATTTTACAGTTTCTTAAATAATAAGTTCCTAAAGAGAGGTTTGACATTTGATGTCATCAGAAGACATGCTAGAAGTCTGATAACTAGCTAGATTTTTGGATAACACCCACATGGGAGAATCATCTTTTCAATTAGCCCAGTGCTCCTTAAATACAAAAATGTAAATAATAATTAGATTATAATGGAATTTGATTATGTTATTGAATAATAATACGATTTATGCTCAGACTGCAGGACTAGAAGTTTAACAGCACACTGGGCTACCATGCCAGGGACACAACCAGCAAATGCCTGGAACTGGTTTTTCCCCCTCTCATCAGTGCTGTGGAGGCTGCATCCAAAAATGACACACAGTTCTGGGGGCCCCAGTATGAGAGGTGGATGCAAACTGGAAAGAGTGCAGGCCACTTAAGATGGTAGATCAAATCACATACCAGGAGAGGCTAACAGAACTGGGTTTGTTTAGCCTGAAGAAGGGAAGGCTAAAGGGGGATCTATCTGTTCTCTTCCACTGTAGAAGAGGGTATGGAGAAGCAGCAGCCAGATCCTTCTCAGATGGGCACAGAGAGGAGCTCCTACTGGACACAAGAAAAAAAAAAATTCTTCACAGGACTGGTTAGACAGGTTGTCCAAGGAGGCTGCAGAGTCTCCGACCCTGGAGAATTTCAACACGTGGCTAGAAAAGGCCCTGAACAACCTGGTCTAACTCTGCACTGAGCCCTGCTTTGAGCCAGGAGGTAGGACTAGAGCATCCCTGAGGTCCTTCTCACCTAAATTACCCATCATTTTAAGTTATCTGCTTTCGTTCTAGTAGTCTCTACTAATAAGTTTGCCTGGTAGGCTACACACGGGTTTTATTTGCATGTGGCGTTCTGGTACATTTTTGAAACGCTATTTCCAGCCTCTATGCTAACACATACAGAATATTAGTAACTATACAGTACAGTGTTCCAATAAATAGTGGGATGACAGAGAGGTAAAAAAATGAACATCAGATGACTTCAACTTTAGAATTTGCCTGCTGGAAGATGTGAGAACTAATAAATGACCTTATGTTTCTATCTATTATGTTCTGCAACTGGTCTTACAGGGCAATGGTTGGGTTTTATTTTATGTTAGTTTTTATCTCAGTAGGCTTTGGATAGGGATTCATATTCAACTGAACACAGTAATTGAGCAAACAGTGCATGGGAAAAGATGGAATAGCCCAAACTTAAAACATTTGGAGTTCAGCACCACTCATAGGCAGAATTGCAATTCAATTGACTGTCTGTATCAACAACTCTCTGGCAACCTGGTCACTGCCAGGCCTCTGCTGTATCTACTTCTTTTTGTGCTGAATTTTATTTGTTCCTTATCAGACCAGTCTCCCTATTTCATTAAACTCCCTATTAGGGACTTCATGTATATAGGAGGTTTTAACAACTCATTAATAATGACAGTAAATGAACAAAATTAATTTAAAAGGAAAAAAAAAAAAGCTGAAATGGAATTAAGAAAAAATCATAAGACCCCCCCTCTTCTGCAGACATGTTTCAATGCTGATTCTAGGAATTATTAAAGACAACCCTGGCTTTGCCACTCTTTTAGGGTTCTTCCTTTCTACACAGATGAACAGATAACTGGATGTGCATGCAACATGCAGCTTCCTGATCCCCTAAAGCTTACGTATATTTGGCACTTCCCAGTTAATTGTCGCCTTACTGGTTAAGAACTAGCATACTCTCTCCCCCACCCCTTAATCTTTTTACATTATTCTGCAGAATAACAGATTTTTGGTAATAAATATGGGAAAGAAGCTTTCTACTTGGCTACTACTTAAATTTTGCTGGCTAAGCAGAACGGTCCATGAATTTTAACTTTAAAAATTAAGAGAGACATATGTTACTAACTCTGATTTGACAAATAAAGATCAAATAGTACTAGAGAAGATGTCTTAAACTTCTCTAGTAGAAAGAAGGAATAGAGAGGGTAGAGAGAAAGGAGCTGATGAACCACATCATCCCAGTGGTTCTGAACTGAACGGAGGAAAAAAAACAACAACCAAACATCTTTGTCCCTTTTGTCCCTTAAGAACTGAATTCCATTTCCATAAATTAAACAAGACGCAACAAAATAAATTCTACAAGATTCCAGAAACTGGTCTAAGCTTCCTTATTCACACTGGCTAAGTGAGGGAGGATCACTTGCACAGCAAGTTCTATAGGCTAAGTACATCTATGTTTGCAGTGGTCTTAAAAGGTGGGTCTGGGGACAATTTAAAAGTCCCCAGTCCTCCCTATACCACCCTTCCCCTCAGAATCTATCACCCTACTATTGAAAGTAACATGATAAACAGGCAGTTCAGCTGAAAAATAAAATGAGCTCTCCCACTGCTTTAGATCATCCTTTAATTGCACCACTTTTTATTTTTCCAGCCTATTAACCTGAACTCATCCACAAGCACACCAACCACACCGAAGCAAGTTCACATAAAGACAGTTTATTTTTCTTCCTTCTCATCACCATACTACTAGTACAATAGCTCTGCCTGTTCTTCTCAAAACCATAATAATACAGCATCCTATTGCACAGCTAGCACTGTTTGGTGAAGCCCTCATTTGTAAGCTGGAACACAAATATCACACTGTGAGAAAGTCTGGTTTTACAAAGTCCTGTGTTGATAATCGGTGAATTCTGATAAATACTACAACCTGCAAACTCTATTACTCTTCTGGTAAATCAGGAGAGCTCCCTTTGAGAAAAATAATATCATCTGTAAGTCAAATTGGGAAATGTAAAGATAAATGTCTTTCATTATTACTAGAAAACTCCAAAATATGTTAAATACATTTCAAACATACTGAATAATTCATAAACAACAGCTCTGAAAAAACCCCAACCAAATCCAGAAAGATATATTTTCACTCTATATTCTGAACTGAAAGAATAGTAAGAAACACTTTGTTGCTTTTATTTTACTAGCCATACAGAACAACCTCATTCAGAACTGAATACCCCAGACAAACCAAATAAATGTATAATGTGGGAGATTACGTTAATTTACTATTAAGCAGTAGCTATTTTCTTCTCCTTGTAATTTAAATGCAATGTATGGTTAAAAGTCATTAAGATCATTGTTTGTTATTTGATTTTCTGATGATGACCCTATAGTACCTTTTTATCTTCTTCTAAATCAAGATACAAAGGAGTATATAAAAAGCTCATCCAGATAAACTATCAGAGGAGCCAAAATACAAAAGGAAAAGGACAGAATAGAAATACATTCCAAATTTCGGAGCTAAGACTTTACAGAGATGAACTGGGTATACAGCAGAACCTGCTATGAAATTTACAGTAAAACTCCACATACATGTCCCAGCTCTAACACAACTTAAAATCTCTAAAGACCGTCTCTCAAAGAAAGCAGAGCACCCGAAGAAGTGTTTGAGCACCCTTTGAACCATGCAATGTTCATGATGCCATAGTATAAAAAGTATCTTCGGTAAGGTGTTCAGTCTCGAAACAGAGATTAAATGAAAACTCTTAAATCTCTTGTACCTCAAATGACTTTTACCCTTATATATAAACTGAAATTAAGTAATAAGAGAATGACAAAAAAACCCATACAAAACTTGGAGAGAAGCTATGGCGTCAGTTTCTGTGAAGCAATATTAGTGACATCTAACAAATATTTTAATACAGCTAATTTTGTGTTAGGTTATTTATTTAGGAAAGGACAGAGATTGCAGTTCAGCTTTTTAGCCTCTTAAGAAGAGTTTCCCGGTCCTTACAACAAAGTATTTACAAATAATTGTTTACTATTTTTCTTTCTAAAGTCTAATTTATGGACAAAAATATTTAATGTCTTTAAATGCTGGAATATACTGTGAGTGAAGCAAAAAACATTCAGCAAAATTATAAAAAAATAAGGATGAAAACCAATAACACTGTTTCCTTACAGAACTTCACTGGAATGTAAACATAATATTTTGCTATTCAAATATGGATGATTCTTCATTTGTGACGTTTGCTATACCAATATGCATTTACAGACTTTTCTGTGAATCGTGCCCAGGCACAGGAAAGAAAACTGGACAAGACACTAAATTATAACTGGGCGGGGGGGAAGCTAAAATGTTATTCTTGTACTAGATCCCTAGTGAATTGCACAGACAGACATCCCCACGTCTTCAAAAGCAAAAATATTTCTCCAACCAGAAAATTAATTATTGGAAGAAGCAACAGTGCCAGTTGATCCATTAAACATTGCTGTGCAGAGCTAAGGATAAAGCATTTATTAATCTGAGACTCATCCGTATCAGATGACTGCAGCAAAAATTATGTCACACAGATGCCTTTAGCAACATACTGAAGCAGTGAAGTCATACAAATTAAACTGCTGATCTTAATAAGCAAAACAATCTTTCCAGCATATGTGTATTTGTTCTTAAGCAACATTACTTCTCTTTTTGCTCTTATAAACAGACATAATGCAGTAGCATGTTGCTAGATGATACTGACAGCAGTCATTTTCACGCAAGCCAAAATCTTAAGTACTACTCTGAGAATTTATCCAATATCAGGAATATAGGGCCATGTCAAGCAACAGTAAATTTCCATATTTTTAGCCAACTTTTCTTCTATAACCTTATCAGAAAAAGGTTAGCAATTCTTGAGTGGAAAGTAACTACCAGGAAGCATACTGAATAAGAGAGACAGCATGTACGTGTGTGTGAATGCGTGCACGTTTCTGTGTATCTATGCATACATATTTCTGTATACCTATTTATATATGTGTGTGTGCACATGGGTATGTATACATGAAAAACACAAACTGAATTTTAAAAATATCCAGGATTACAAGCAAAGCTATACAAAAAAATCACACTGGCTCTCTGCTGCTTTCCTCATATCCTTTATTCCTATCACTTACAGCACAGCATAGCTTTTCCTTTACCTCAGTTACCCAGCGAGCCTTGGTACAAATCCTGTTTCGCACCATGAAAACTCCCTTTGCAAGTCAGGTGAGGACTGCTCCAGTCAACCCCTTGGGCAAGGCATAGCAGCTTAGCTCCATAGAGCTCCAGGAACATGGGTTAATGCTTTAGTTTGACCTTGACACAATCGTGGTATAAAACAAACAGTATATTATATGGTGCTACAAAGGAAACATAATATACCATAGTCTACCATCATTCACTTAAGTAGAAATTTGAATCTCTAAAAACATGTGTCGGTCAGAAGGTATGTATCATCTACAAAGCCAGTGAACTGCAACATGCAAAGTCTTCCTTATCATCACACCTCCAAGACACTGCCATTTCCATTTGTCCTAAAATTGATCTGTAGTTCGGTATCTATATCTTCATTAGAGTTAAAATTGGTTAATTCAAGTGGGTTAAAAAAAAAATAAAAACAGGAACAGTGACATTGAGACCTATTTTTTTGCTTTCACATAAACCAAAAACTGAAGATCTCTTAGATTTCAGAGTAAGGCAAGACCATATTTGCCTGTTTGTACTAAAAGAGCTGTCAGTACAATGCTACACGTCACGTGAAGCCAGCAGCCTACAAGTGACACTGCTGCCAAAGACAAGCATACGCAGTGCATTATTATTAAAGGAGTGTGAGCCTCAGACTGTATCTCAAGGGAGACATTGGACAAATTTTGTATTTCAGATTTGCTCGTTTCTGCAGTGTTATTTTTATGAAATACTCCGGAGCAGAATCTCAGTAAGACCAGGAAGACATTACTCTATGCCAATGACATAATCGTTTATCTATGCCAAGCACTACAATATGACAATGGTTTGCGATAGGGACTTCAACTCATATGCAGAATTACCTCCACAAGTGCCAAGGAATATTAAAGATCTTATCTGACTGGCAGCTTCTCATCAAGGGACTTGCATAGACAAGGAATCGGAGCCTAATCCCCATTGTGTGTCATAGGATATCGACACTTTCACACTCCGTGTCCGTCTCGTGGAATTGATTCAGAGTAATTACAACTCAGATAAGGCTTTTCTGGAATACGTGCAATTAATTCTCCTGTAAAAGCCTGACACTTTAATAATGTTTAAGTACACCTAATCTATTTCTTTTCTGCTCCTAATGTTTCCTAAATATGAGGAAGAAAGAGGATTTGAAAGCACTTACAGCTGCCTGTTCTTATGTAAGTCATCCATGGGTCTGTAATACCCTTTCATAAAATAGCCAACAAAATAATACCACAATCCAGCAGAATGTAGAGCAAGTGGGTAATCAATGTAAAAACTAATCTAGAAATTTTATTTTTTTTTAATATAAGGATTATTATTCTTTTCAAATAGGAATTACCTCATTTCTTTAAAATTTCAAGGGTGACTTCTTTAAAATTTTGAAAATAAAGTAGACTAATCAAAATCTCTTATTCCTAACAATTAAAAAAAAATGGTATTCACCATGAGTTCATTATTTTTCCAAATCTCACTCTTAGCCTGCCAAAACCAGTTGCGATTCTAGGACTGTACAATTCGAGACATCTATATTGGCATAAGTACAAAAATCACTTTGAAATGTAGTTAACCTGAGTGTCTTTCATAAACAGTTCATCAGCAGGATTCAAGTGCATCTCAGGCTTTCTGTTACACTTCAAAGCTGGATAACAAGTACTCATCTTCGTGATACTTCAAAACTGCAGCAATTGGCTAATTGCCCATTACTGAAATCAATCTACAGGAGAGCGCTAAGCTCGCCATCATTCTGCCCTCCAGGAATACGCTATATGTAGGGGGGAAAAAAACCACACCCAAGCCATGAAAAACTCACAAACTCAACAAAAAACCACCCCAAAACCAAGAACAAAGAAACCCCGAACACCACAAACTTGTCTCCCCCCTGCCAAATAATTTAACATAGGTTTTGGACAAGGAAGTAGAACTTGTTTACAATTTGCAAAGATAAAACAAACAAACAAACAAAAAGAGCAGTTTTGGTTTGCTGAGCTCATTCTAGAATATCTAGTCCTAAAGCATTATTTTCTACAGCTTGTACAGATCGAGCCAAAGCTCCCTTAGCCAGCACTGTACCTAGCTATTCCATAAAGGTAAAAGTCTAACATTTGATAAAGAGCCACCTCCACTGCAGAAAAATGCCTCCATCAGCTGGGCTATAAGGGGGATTCATTTCCTGACCTAATTTTGCCTCCAGTTCCACTCAGAATCCACCCAAACCACCTCATTACATTTTTCATTTTGATGGGACAACACACGACTCAAGTTACAGAGGGACATCAAGGTTGAAAGGATGATGTTGTTAATGCTCATTTTTCAGTGCTAATGTTACTGTATCAATGACAGCAGTAGAATAAATGTTAGTGCAATCAACACTCTGTTATTTTTGCCACTATACCTTGAAAATATTTCCTGCTTAAAGTCATCCTAAGTGCTTACACTGTAGTGGAAAAAGATTGATTTGTAAAAGGTACACATAGATGCAGTTTCAGGGTAGAGCTTCGCAGGAGACAGCTGAGGTTTCAAACATTGTTCTGTGTCCCGTGAAAGCTGAGACTTTAATAATTTTATTTCATTTTAGGGCAAAAAAAAAAAGAGAACAAGAGCAAGCAAATGACTCCTTTTACAAAACCCTGCAGAACGGACTCACTTTGTTTCTTTGATTTTTCTGGTTAAGAGGATATTTTCATAAACAAGTACAGCACTGATCCAAAGCAACGCTTTTAACCCAAATTTTAAGTTCCTGCTCAGGTTCACCATTTCCAAAAAGCTTTAGAGCAGTTTCGGATGCCTGACATCTTGAAAGCCAAACTCACCTCCAATCCCTGAAACAGGTATTTTTCAGGGGATAACGAGAGAAAAAAAGAGGAATTAATTCCACTGCTCTGTCTACCTATATTTATTTCTCCAAAGATGACAGACACAATTCTAGTGACCAGGACAGTCAATCCAAAATTAGCACTAAAAAGAGAACATACAAAAAAAAAATGGTGAGAGACTCCTTTTCTAAGTTGTTATTTATTTGCTCCTTTGTTTGTATCTTGTGTAGGTGGGTCTTGTAGCTGAACATCTAAACCCCTGTTTTCATTCCTCAAAGGTTAACCCTTTCCTCCCTTCAAGAGCTAGATAGCAATTAGGAGAAAGAACAGTTTTGGGTGCTCGGCAGCTTCATCACTCAGACTCCATCAATGTTTTCCGCCCACAGCTCTGTTAAAGGTCACCTTCATAATGTGGCAGAAATACTTTTTTTAAGTATTTGAAAATTAGCAAACTCTAGAAAAACTAAAGAAAAGGAAGAAACAAAAGCTCCTGAAGAGTCAAAATTTACCTAAAGTTCACTTTAGGTTAGTTGCAGAGTTCTGCAGAAAAGCTAATTAACCAAGTGTTTTAAATCTACATCCAGGCACCTAACTTAACAATAAACCACAACTGAAGTATGGACTTTCATACACAACTTTCATATACATCTCTCAAGAAGCAAGATGCTGGCTCCCATTCAAAATCGATTTTTATGTTAAAGTCCAGTCTCTGAATTAACATCATGATGCCAAGATTTTAAGACAGGCAGGTTGTATTTACAACTGTTAAGTTTCCGTATTCAGAATGACAACATTCAGAACATGGGTTGCCCTAAGACACAAGAATAAAAATGGTAGTTATCCATCAAGTGCTATGTTTGCAATATATTGTAGCTAAGTGAAAATGCATACACTTTCATTAGCCAAAAATTACCATTCTACTTATCTTTTATAAACATCCACTTTCCTAACATTTGGTCTTACAAATACATAAATAACAGTAGGATTTTCAGAATATTAAAGCATGTTTTGAAATGATTTTTGGCTGATTTTATGTATGTGGAAAAAGATTTTTATCAGCATTTTCTAGCAATCATTTCAAATTGACTTAATTTTTAACAGCTCTAAAGAGAGAGCTTACTTTCCCTGAACAGTTCACTGTACGCAGCTCCTTAAAAGCACCTCAGCAACAAGGAGCAAGCCACATGAAGCTCCTGCTGGGAAGGCAGAGAAACACCGAAAAGGGGATTGCCACAGCCTGCTGGCACCTGAAGTAGCTTCCTTAGCTGGCAGGATGGCAAGCAAAGCTGCAGCAGGGCCTTCTCCAAGGGCCTGGGGCCCTGCAAAAAAGCCCCAGAGCAAACCACAGTGGGAACTCCAGATCTGTGGTTTTGTGTGCCTCAAGACAGAGCAGCACTAGGTCACCCCCATGAAGAGGATGCTGGATGTGCAGTGCAAGATGGCCAGAGGATCTGGAGCTCTGCTGCTCTTAGAGGACTTCAAGTGGCATCCTCAGCCTCGTACAGGCTCGTTACAGGCATGAGGGAAACAACAGGGGCTCACTGTAAGTACACTGGGGCTTTTTAGATGCTTAAGATCAAAACAGTGGTTGAAAAGAGCTGCTCCACCACTGCCTAACTTCAGAGAAGCCTAAGCTGAGTGGGTGCTTCCCCTGTTTGATTGCTGAGGTCCTTCGATACGTAGACTTTAGTTCAGTGGTCCCACGGATGCTGGCAAAGCAATACAGTCGCTTTGTTTCCAAAGATTGTCAAAATGTGCAGTTGTGGCACAAGTTAAGCGTGTTTATTCTGAGCTCTTTTACTAGCTTGTCGCTTTAATTCTAGCTGCTCTAGAAATCCTGGCAGCTCTTACACCACCACACCCTTAAACAAACAAAAGCCCCAACTTTTTACAGATAAATAGTACTGCAGGACAATACACAGTAAAGATTAAAAAATACACTGATGGTCATTACACACCTCCTGCACAACAACCCTTTTTTCCAATCTTGTGGGCACCCGCTATTTTTTTAGTAGGGTTCATAACCTTAAGTCCAGCTTCTGTGATCTCCCAATCTGGCTTTATTTAGTTCAACAGAAGTACATGAGATACGTTGAGGCCTCTCAAAACTTAATTTCAGATGACTAAATGTGGTGTCAAGACTCCCACCTGTACTCTCCTTTGCAAGTCCCAGAGTATGAAAACTGAAGTCAGTTAATCATGTATTACATCCATGATACTTACTTTCACTCATATGGAAATCCTTATTTTATGACCCTAGGAAAATACAGTTTTCTGTCTATTATGAGGTACAAGAACTAAATTTCCCGTGGGCCTTTTTCCTGCAACTGGCATACATACAGGTGAACTTTGACAACAGTTAACAGCAAATGAGCTACAGCTAACTGTATCAATACAGGATAATTTTACAATGACATAATTGTCGACCAGTTAAGTAGCATATGTTCTGAACTAGACTGACATAAAATGAATGCTCCAGGACTGCGCAGAAGCTTGATGTTCCCCGTGTCCCATTTTGTCATTTAATTTTAAATAATAATTACATAATACATCATTTCTTAATGTAGCCAAATACAAAACAAAGAAAATTGATGACTTGTATTTATTTTGCAGATGTTAATATAGCAAAGGAATCTTTCATTCTTGAGCAGTGTTACATTTTTCCCATGCAACTTGAAATTTGGCTTTTTGTGCTGGTGTAAAAATATAGAGGTGGTTTTGGTTAGTACATAAAAGAGGCAGTAATGGATGGACAGAATGAATTCAGGTCTAAGTTCTAAGCTAGCCCCCATGCATGAGACAGGCACAAAAAGCCCCTGAGCTAGATCAGATAATTAAGATCTAATTAAGGAAACAACCTCACCTCCCAAAGGGTGCTTATAAAAAATCTTAGGTGCCTGCACACCTGCAGCTTCCAGGGAAGCAATGTACGTGCTGAACGTCTTCCTGAATGCAGTGACCCTACATGTTTTCTCTGCAGAGCCTTTAAGTTCTCTGTTTGTGAGCAAGGAGGCGGAAAAATCCCTCTCCTTTAATTAAGAATACTGAAGATATACATGTTTTAATCATGTTCCATCAAAAATGGAATTTTAAAATGTTAGTACAGTCTTAATAGGACAATAAAATGCATTTTCATGTGTTTAGGCGTTTAATTGCTATATCACGTTTTTACCTCAAGAAAAATATGGAAGGAAAGGCAAGGTTCAGGAAGCATAAGAATATGTATTATTTTATTTAAATTAAAGACATCTATTATGGAGAAAAAAGTATTTCATTTTCTACTGAACAATCTTGTAGATGTGAAAAGCAGCTCATGGGAGCAGCACTTGCAATTCATCGGGACATGTGCATGGCCCTTCGAGATTTCTGGCATATGCATACAGTGCTGTGCTACTTCTCTGCCTCTTTGATACTGCAAGACAACTGTCAACACAATCTTTTAAGAGAAACTCCTACTAGCAGTGCATCTAGATGGTAGCCACTTCAGAGGCTGACAAGTCCCTAGAAATCTACAGACAGGGTTATCAGTGTTTATCTGAATGTTTAACATAGCCCTAGGCTAGCTATCCTGTAGCGGGCGTGAAATTGTATTTTAGTTTCTGGTCTCGATGAGTGACATTATAAGGTAAGTGAACTTAAAAAAAAAAAAAAAAAAAAAAAACCAAAACCCAATTACTTCTCCTGCTTACCAGCTCCTCACGAAGTTGGGCTATGAGTTCATCTCTCTCCTTCAGCTGCAGCTTCAGCACTGAGCATTCATCTTTTATTCCATCCTACAAAAACATCAAAAGAGATGTTATAATAGGCTTAACGCTTTTACTTTGCTCTTGACAAGAAAAGGCTGTTTCACATAGTGTGAGATAATTACATTCAAGTAATGAAACTCAATTCTCCTTTGTCATGTGTGGTATTTTCAATAACATATTCTAAGTTGCTGCATAAACAAATTAATGCATTCAAAGACATTACACAGAAATGTGAATAGCTCCCTGCACAGAAGTCCATTTCATTGTTTTCTGAATCTTTTAAGCCTTTTTACTGCAGATCCTATCAGGTCATTCCTTTTCAGTTAAGGAATGGCTATAAAATGTTATAATTTTACCCATGCAAAACAACATTAGAGAAATATCAATTTAGAAGCCTTATTGTGGAACTCTTGATCTTGGAGAGGATGAAAAAGAAAGCACAACAGACAGTCACAGGAAGAGTAAAGTGCCCTT
>NW_009259035.1:2703628-2706400 GCF_000687185.1 Egretta garzetta | reverse complement strand
GAGGGTGGAGGAAAGAAAATAGTTACCACTTAGCAATATAACCACTGACTATAACTCAATTTGACTTGCATGAAAATGAACCTAATAGCTAAAACTGTAGCCAAAACCCAGGTCCATGAGGCAGTCTGCAAGCTGTCCCCAGGCAGTTTTGTGAGTTCATGTAAGTCTAAACACCTTATTTGGAGATGAAATGTCAATCACATATTTTTGTGTTGTTCTGATAGACATCCAAGGAGGAAAAACTCAAACGAAATGACCGAACTGTTGAAGAAAAAAAAAACCAACAACAAATTAACCAGCCAATTAGCTGGTCACATAATTGTAAATGAAGCACTGTATCTTCGCATCCTTCTAGTATAGAGACATATTTACAAAGTCTAGGAAATTTCCTGGTTTGGAGTATCATTATTTTTCCCCCAAAACCAAGCCATACAATGAGAAAACTTTTGGGAATATGGTGATATTTGCACAACGCTTTTGTCGTCAGTTTAAAAAAATAAGAAAATTGGGCCTCTAGCTCACAGATGATAACGAGTATAAAAGTGCAGAATTTATTTAGACCATGAAGAGCTCAGGGGTTCAAAAGGGTATAACCATTATGATAAACCTGAACTCTGTCAGTACTCACATGTTTGCGACTCCAAATGAACACGCAAATATGAGACAAAAAAAGTAAAGAGCGTGAAGTCCATTTTCCTCAGTTAAATGTTCAGCTATAATAATTACCTTTCAAAGTAATTATACTGCTCATCATCTGCTCTAACAGAATGCAAAAAGGAAATAAGACATGCCTCACCTATAAAGCCACAAGTATTTACAACTACAATAAAAAGAGATATCCCATTTGAGGCAGACAGATAATGAACCTGCTTACACACTACTTCAGTACTCTGTACAGATCTCATGAAAAATTCAAATTTAGAAAAAAGATGGGACTTGCACCATCTCCTTAGGGAAAAACTCACAGGATATTTTTTTTTTTTTACTATGTATTATCACAGTATTTCACTCTTACTATCTACTAATAGATCACTGTTTAGGAATGTTAGCTGAAAATAAAACAGTAATACATCCCAGAACACAGCCCTCAGCACACAATATGTTATTACATAACATTTTAGTCAGCAAAAATATCTGCTTATAAAACTATAGTTTAAAGTATCAAGAACTTCACTATTATTTTATCAAAGGGAGGTCTTCATTTAAAGAATAAAAACGGGTTTAAAACCAATGCAGCATTAGCTATTGTACCTCGATGTCTAGTTACGTTATTCTGAGTTCTTTCTGTCAGCACCGTTTCACATTTTTGCTATCTGCTGATTTTTCCCTTTTTCCCTTTTTAACTTAAAAACACCCCCCAAAAAAAAGGTTGGCTGAATAAACAGTGGAAGAAGGAAAACAACAAGGTCCCATAACCAAGACTATTACAAAAATAGCTTTTAAAAAGCATGCAAAATAAAGACAACAATGAAGCCTGTAATAGTGTATGGGAACTAGAGCAGGAAAGATTTCCGAGATGAGCTTTGGCACTAGGTACTGTCTAAGAGGCAACGCAGGCCTCCCTTGGCAATGAGGGACTCTCACTAGTCCAGTGCAGGACTAGTGAGAGCCTAAAGAAAGGGTTTGCCCCGCAGAGCTTCCAAAGACTTAAAAAAACCCATGGTGCATCTCTCCTGGCATAAAGCAGTCCTGCACCCAGGTGGACCTTCCTCATCCATGCAAGGGACAGATCTCTCCAGCGTAGTTCTTCAGGCACCTAACTTCTATATTCCATGCACCAATTCTGTCATAGAATATAGACCATAACTGTCATTACAGTTAGGAGAAAATATCTAGGGGTAAGGTAGTTTTTCTCTTTTCTTGCCACATACCAGTGAAACTCTGATTAACATGTGCCAGTGGGACATCATTCTTGTAGATCAACACTCTGCATTATCAAGACCTATGCAGACCACTGCAGCTTCGTAAAAGCACATCCTGCAATTTCTGGAGGACCCACTGTGCTGGAATACTTGAGACTAGGATATGAGAGTCGGAGCCATACCCTTCATGCATTTACCAGCCTTAGAGAAAAGAATACCTATTATTTCCACCCCTCACTTAAATAATTTTCAATATTAAGCTAAGCTAGTAGCAGTTGGGTAAGCTTAACTGCAGGATACAGGTGATACAATCATTGCCACCAAGCAGAAGAATTCATCTGCATCCCAGCATCTTAGCAAGGACTGTCCTCAGACAGGATCTTCCCTGCAACTTGCTGTGCAGCACAGTGTGTATGCAAGAGTTACTCAGAAATGTCTAGTAAAAGAGAAATGCTATCAATTCCCACATTAAATTATTGTTTAGTAAAAGTAGTAATAATAAACATAGTCTATATTCCATCTACCCTCCACCACACTGGGTTTACAAGCAGCAAAGAGCTCTTTCTTGTTCAACACAGCGTAGAATTACAATTTTATAATCCCATTTTGCTACGTGGTATCGGCAGCACAGGTATCATTTGTTCTGCAAATACAAGACAAAAGGGAAAAGACAAAGGGTGCTTGGTGCTTCTTCTGCTTCTATTATATTTTGAGGACATTTCTGCTATAATAACAACTGAGAACACAAACAGAAGAAAGAAAATACCATACAGGAATTAAAGAGAAAAAAGTAGTCGACTGCAGAAACGCTTGGGTAATTTCAATATCCCATATATCTGTCTGAATGTAGTACTAACAAAAAAAAAACAAAAAAGTTATAGAACCAACTATCTGTTGGCAAAACAGTGAA
>NW_009259035.1:2700602-2703520 GCF_000687185.1 Egretta garzetta | reverse complement strand
AAATGGACCAGCCAAAATATTTCAGTGAGTTTGCATGGAGGATACCACAGCAGTAGCATACCATTGAAAGGCGCGGGGCTAGGAAAAGCGGGTGGAATGCTGGGGGTTTTATTAGTCTGGGGGCAAATGGCAATGCATATCAGATAGTGTGAATTCAGACAAAGATCACCTTTACTCCTTAGGAGGCCTGAAAAACTGTAGTACAGTGCAGAGCTGCTATGGAAAGACCAAGAAGTTTGTTGATAAAAGCTTCTCACAAGGTGTATGAGGAAAAGAAGACACAGTCCAATAGGGATTTATAGAAAAAAAATAAACTACCTGAAAACCAGAATTTCCTTCTAAGGAATTGTCACAGCAACAGACATCAAAGAGGAAGGGAGTTGGAAAGGATGGCCTGCTTTCAGCAGAGTGTGCAATCCATGTATTCCGAGTCTACCCTGTAATAACAAAGCTGGAAGAAGATTTCCCCCCATAACGTAGGGTTTTTTAATATACTTTAAATACTCTGGCACTGCACAATTCAGGCTCCTCACTATCCCCGTATGCCAGTAGATATTTGACCTGTGTATCCCTATGTTTAGAAAAATAAGCTTCTTTCTAATGCTGGTTACGATCACATATGCAAAATATTTCTCATGTTTTTGCAGCCTTTGTAATATTTATAGAGTGTAAGAGAATAAGATTGGCAGATAAGTATAGCTGAGTTCAAGTGCCAACCAGAATCACTTAAATGACCATGGATTTAAAATTCTGCTAGGTAACGTTTACCATTACTAGCTACTAAATCGATATCCTCGTACACTCTGGTTCCTTATCGTTCTGCAAAATGAGTTTATACCTGTGTATTTTTCCAAGACTATCAGTCCAATGAGCACGTGGATGCTATGAAAGTTTTACTCAACACTCCAAATAATTGAATGATACGCTCCATGCATCTGTTCATAAGCTACATGTATACAGTATAGCTTTCAGGTAATTTTCTTGAGTTTAATAAATTAAATGTACTACAGTATTACATACTATAATGATATTCTCATTATTTTTATGAATGTTGTTCATGATCTCATTATGAGATCCATTACAGTGAGCATGTTCATAACAGGCTTGTCCAAGACTGCAAATACTTGATAAAAAGAGAAGTCAATTAACAGCTTATTCTTAAAGAGAACAGTTAGACACAGCATGATCTGTAAAGAAGATGCTGCATCTTCAGACTACTTTCTTTTATTAAATGGAGGTAATCAGAAAGGTTTGTGGGCTAAATTCCAGGTGTACTTTGTAAAAATGCAAAAGCAGCTGTGTGCAAAATGTCCATTGTATTTACCTCACCTATGTTCTCTGATATTGTAAAAAAGTCCAGGACCTGCTGTATAGTCACTATGAATCTGCTGTTATTATTGTACATGTTTACGACCAGAATGTTCTTCAAATGATTGTCTTTGTAATTCTTCAAATTATCACCCTTTAACTTATTTTCAGTTGTAGTCTATGACAGTGATTGCTATGTCACAGTGCTAGTATTTTCTTGTTATAGTTGAATTCTGTCCATCTGGGAAGATGCTAAACATAATAGCAAATCTGTTTCTCATCAGATCAGGTCACAAGATCACAAATTGTACTGTGTGTGTGAAGACAGCTGTAGCAGGTTATGCATAAGGGCCAAAAAGCATAATCATTTCCATTTGGAAAATTTACTTTATACCTCTTCATACTTCAAAACAAATAGGCATATTGTGCTTACTGTAATCAAAGCACTATAAACAGAACTAACCAAGTATGATGGAAGATAAATTTACTGCAATTTTACTTTGATACTAAACAGAATATGCTGCCAAAATAGTACGATAAAATTAGAATATTATAAAACTCATTTGATAAAAGTGCTGAATTTCCAATGCCAAGCAGATTGTTTACCAACTTAGGGTGATGCAAAAAAATCAGCAATTACTTAGGATGTAGTTTCTTTAAAAATATCATCCTGGAACAAACCAAACTAAGAAATTTAAAACAATGTCAGGTTCAGAAAGCTACATAAATGCCATAAGAGTTAAAACTTCCTTTCAGTTATGCAGCAGATTCATAGAGCAAAATTAATACATTTCTGGATAACTATCCAGAACATTCAGAGAAAACACAGGCATTTGAACATGTACAGGATTTTTATGCCAGCAATGTAGGAGTCTAGACTACGTACAAGGTTACGGATGTCTTTTTCGGTTCACTTTATACTACCTGGCACCTGGAAAGCATGAAGTACTTTTGTAGATCTTACTGGAAATTTGTAGAGAAGCACCATTATCTACCTCCACACTGAGACCCCACTTGTATTAACATGTATCATGTTGACACACACACATTTATTAAAAGGAAAAGCATCTACATATTTGACATTATTCATGTGAGTAGAATTCTGGATATTACTGACTGTTTTCAGAAAGGGTTTTTTTGTCAGATCATGACTAGCTTTATTGGTTATTATTATTGTTTTAATGACAGCCTTAATAATCTTAACATGAAGCAGACAACCTGAGATCGCATTATTTGTTTCAGGTGTTGAAATGAAGTCACTGGTCTCTCTTTGAGAGATGGTCCCCTGATGTATTTACACCATGATACCGTATGACTTCCCAGTGTTTCATTTTCCCTTTCTGTGTTCGCTTTAGCTGTACATGTATCAATTTATAAGTGTCACATCAACTCCTTTCAATCACACCAAGAGAGGAATGAATTGGCTGGCTGCTGTTCTTCACATGCGCAGAGCACGTTGATTTTGCCTATTTGGCTCATCTGTTGGTTTGGTGCTGCGCCAGTCCAGTTAGTGTTGGCTGGAGCCCTGGCAGCGCTCCCAAAGAGCGGCCACTGACGGCAGGCAATGGGCATACTCAACGCGCCTGCTTCTCCTGTCACACGGCTCTGCC
>NW_009259035.1:2694362-2700545 GCF_000687185.1 Egretta garzetta | reverse complement strand
TGACGGCAGGCAATGGTCATACTCAACGCGCCTGCTTCTCCTGTCACACGGCTCTGCCAGCTGTTGCTCGAGCCCAGCACAAGGGTGAGGGTAAGCCCATGCTTCAGAAATTCCCCGTTAAAACACAATACGGCAACTCAGAGCAATCTCCCACAGACAGCTTGACTCAACACAAGCAGAGTCTCCACTACAGGTGATCTTTCCAGTAGGAACAACATAAATCACTAAAATCCTGAATTAGCTTTGGAAGCTATGGTCATATCAGAAACAGACAGCATTATGGACATCTTCTTTCAATGCAGCTACAGCATTCAAATGACATAAGCAAAGGAACAGCTCTGTTTCATTTCTTGATCATGAAATCAAATGGAGCTTGGGGAACACAGGGTCTGATTGTATAATGATAAATGAGGGTGAATAAGTCTCACAAAACCCTGCCCAATTCTATGCCACATTCTACCTAAGCTCAATTACATAGAATATGTCAATAAATATTTTACTGGAACAATTTAGAGCAGCTATATCCAGTTGAATAAGAGAATTCAATTGATATTTTCCTATGAAGGTAGCACTCAAAAAGACGATGTAGGCTATGCTACTTTAACAGCAGACATTTATGAACACAGAGCTGAATAAATGTTTTCTTCATAGTGATCCAATTGTCAGTTAAGTGTGAAATACAGATTGAGCAAATTAATGGGGTTTTTTTTTTTTGCTTCAGCTGAATTTTGCTCTCTGCAGCAGCAATAATAAAAAGCATGGGGTTTAAAGGAGTGCAGCTTGATCAATAAACTGCAAAACATAAAACTGAATGATCATACCAGGTGAAGCCTGAGATGTATCTAACCTGCAGAAATAGGGAACAGCAGCCAGGAGTGGAAACGCGTAGCAAACATATAAATGTATTTTTTCCTGATATAACCACTCCATTTACTCTCTCCTTATAGCTCTTCCTGAGCCAGAATCCATATACACAGTACCATGCCTCCTTTGGTGATATCTCTAAATAAATTATACATTCATGAAAAGAAAACAAACCAGCCAAGCAAACCAAGACACCCAACCCCCCAAACTTTCCTTTTGTTTCAAACAAGCTGCCAAACAATATCATTGTCCCTATCCTAAGACAAGACAGGATTATTTCCTATTCATCTTCCCCATATCTCCCACAGTTTTACATGTCTCCCTGCTTACTGTGCAACTCCTGTCATCTCTGTCTGAAGCATGGCAATCATTGCCTATACAACCTCCTTTCTTACATAACCCACCCTGTATCTCTGAGCAAAACCTGTGATCCACTTGCACTATACCATTCATTAGAACCAGGTAATCAGGATTCCACGAAGCACTCGAGCAGTGGCTTAGCCATCCATTCACCAACTAATGCTATGATATTTTGGTTTGCATTAATTTTTAAGTACTTACTCAAAATAATTCTTAAGGACCCAGATTTATAGAAAAAAAACATGTCTTTACTTCTTCTGTAGAAGGGGAAAAAATTCCATCACAAACCCTTCTGTAAAACTGAAATCACAGTCACAAACTTCAGAATAAACAGAGTTTGCAAACCACATCCCTGTATCTGATTCAAGAGCCCTGCAAGAACTATCAAGAATAACTGCTCAACTCGATGTATTTTTTTTTTTTTTTATTTTGATAAGTACTAAGCCAGTGTTTTCAGGGAACTATCAACAGTGTCTGAAAGATCTCTTGCCTCATTTAGAAAAATAGTTTTTTCTTCCCCACGTGTATTCCCTTGTGTTTGCTGACATCAAATCTCAACTGCCTTTTATCTCTAAATCATTTGGTATGATGAGATCTTTCTGCAACATTTCATACTCCATTTTAATTCTGATTATTCTGGACCCTTCTAGAAGTATAATTCTTCCTTTAATAAATAACTACTTACTCACATCTTTTGTACTCTACACCTAATCTGCCTTTAATCCAAGAGAAGACTTGGATCACTTCTCTCTCACTACTCATCCTCTTATTTTTTAAAAGCCTTTGATGAAGGGCCTTGCTGAAAGCTTTTTGGAAATTGAGTTAACTACACAAAACAGATTATCCTTGTTCACATGCTGATGACTCTTCCAGCAGGCTTCTGAGGTATGATTAAAATCTCAGAAAGTCAAGTCTGCTGTTTCCCATTTATTATATTCATTCATTATTATATTATATTCATTATTATATTCATTCATGGGTCAACTAAATCTGCTTTCCAGAACAGTTTCTACTAATTTACTTGGTAACAAAGTCAGATTAAAAGAATTTAAAAAAAAACCCAAAATAAACAAACCAACCCAACCCCACACACCCTGACATCTTATTTGTATCTGTCATTTCACTAAGAAGATTTAAACAACATATATTGGGCAAGAGTTAGTAGTTCAACAATTTCTTATATCAGTTTCTTTAGTATATTTGAATGAGTAGCTGGTGTGAGAGATTTCTTACTCTACGTTATTTCATTTTATTCTCAGTTATCTTCAACTGATAGTTTAAGATTCGTTCCTCAGACTAGTTGCCCCATTGCTGCTGGTGTATCTACTTACCTGGACAGAAACAGACTTTTTTTTTCCCCCAATAACCTTATTTGCCAGGAGCGGTTCCCTATACAACAATTATCTTTCAGCACTGCAAATTCTCTGGAAGACCTCGTGCCACATTAATTTGAAGAAAACCTTTTATAATCAGGGTGAGAGTTTTGTTTTAGTATTTTGGCTTTGCTTATTCTATTTTTACATTACATTTTAAACATGAAGTTCAGCAATTTAATATTCTCCTATTAACTCTCGTTATTATCGGGGAAAAATATCATAATCATATCTAATTCCTATGCCCTGGTACCAAAGTGAGCAAAATCAAAACACCTTCACACTCTTACATGCAAACAACCTTAATCATGTAGTACATATAGACCGATTCACTGGAAAAATCTATACCCTTGTACAGACATAACTTCACTCACAACTGAAATGCAGCCACTTTTTCCACTGGTATGTCCCAGTTTCTTTCTGCCAAGGAGCATGACAAAACCATTTAGGCCAAGAAGCAAAGTAAAAATATCTGCCAACTGCTGCATTTTTGTAAAAGTTTCATTATCGCCAAGCCAGTAAATGCATTTCTTCGTATTTAGAGACTAATGCCCTACACAAAACCTCATTTCTGTAAATGGAAGGGACTGAGCATAAACCAGATCCTGGCTCCCCTGGGAGGAGATGGATAGCAAAGTTCTTTTTGGCTCTAACAGAGCAAGAAGCAACCAAGTTGAAGTCTCCACTGAGTCCACCGTAGACTTCCACTATCAGACTATACATTCAGTGTGGCTCCCTCAAACTGCATACCCAATTACTTACTGACCTTAAATGAAAATGCATTTTTTATTTGAGAATAAACCTTTGTTCAACCAATGTGACATTTTGCTGGTACTTTTTATGCAGCTATATCAATCTTTAAATACCACCAACTTTGCATCTAATTTCTGGACTGACATTACAATCATTGCAAAAGAAAAGACATCTTTATCTTAATGAGTTCTTAAGCAAAAATAAAATAAAAAAGGCTTTGTCAGATAATTAAGACAAACAAAATTCAGCTATCACGAGATAGTTATGCTGCCATCAGACAATTACAAAGATACTACAAAATTTAAGTCTCTTAAGACAATGGAGTACCAACTATAAATATTTACTTAGTTTGGTCAGTACAGAAAACAGTACAGTAATTAGTGCAACACTTGTTGGCACAATCAACATGCTACTACAGAACTGCTCTTCATGTTTCTGAGCTACCATGTATAGAGATACATCACTGCACTAAGCAAAGCAGAAATCAAATTCTATGCATAAAATAAAATAATGTACAAATAGAAAGGATTGGGTTTTGTTTGGAGTCCTTTTACACTTAGATCCCCCTACATTGCACATTTTAAATCGGAATATTTTAAAGTATATCAGTCTTGCAGAAGAAACATGAACGATCTCGTTCCTTTTACTAAAAATGAACTAAGAATGTATTTAGGAGCACTGTAAATTTGGTTGTCTCTGTTTCTTTTTATAGAGGAAAATTTTATAAACAAAAATGTTAATAATACCAAGATCCCATGGGAAACAATGGCCATGAAACAAAGATATCTTTTGTTTGTTTCTGTGTAACAAGTGGCAGATTACAATTTTTTTCTTTAAGACTGAATCCAGTTAGGGTTTTTATAACAACTTATCTTCACTTTAAAGTGTTTATGTCATTAGAAAAAGCCCTTGACCTTTTTGAATAAAAATTCATCAGTTTTAAAGAACCTTACAGGGCCAAAATGTTTTCATCCCGTTGAGCTAGACAAATAGCCATTACCCTGCACCACTGCCCACCCATCAGCTCAGCAGCTGAGGTTACCCCTGGGGAGGTGTATACAGACGCCTGTGCTTCCTGCCCACCCTCACAACAGGGACTTGAACCCAGATCACCTGCATTTACTGTGGCTGCCCTGACCACCATCTTATTGATGCTTTAGAGCAGCCTGCACTTTTTCTCTCTACAGAAAAATGAAAAAAATACCCTCAGTAGTTTGCATAAAAATGAATTCCTGTTTCAAGTACAGCATCATTCAAGTACCTTTGTTACAAATGAGAGAAGAATGCTGAGTCGGCAGCGGTGAAGACACCGATGGAAATTTACTGTTGAGTATGGCTGCTGCTTCTACTTTGAAACATCGCGTTTGCTTTAACTTCTTCGCATACGCTGGGTACAGAGGTTTTGCAGAACTTTGTATTGATATTAAAATAGTTGAAATGGAGATAAACTAAAAACTAAATGAGTCTGGTAATAACATTGTAATTATTCCTGTGGGATTTGAATTGAAAACATCCAAATGCTAATAAGAACTAGTTAACTCCAGTGGGTAGCTTTGATTAGCTATTACTAGACTTGTTCTTTTACAGATGGCAAAAGTTGCAGGGTTACAATCTAAGAAAAATAGGTGGTTCTTCTGTATGGATATTCATATGAATCATCTCCTTCCTCTCATAAATCTTACAATTTATTTCTTTAATATTTGTCATTACGGAATTTGGAAGTCTAACCTTGCAACCCCTTCCCTGCTCATTTTGAACAAACAAAGAAAAATGCCAAGAAACTCAGCCAAAACCAAGCTTGATGTTATTTTTTTAGGCAGTTTCCCAGAGATCCAGTTACTAAAACACTATTTGTAAGTCATATTTTAAATGAATTGTGTGTGCCACAGAGGCATTAATTATGCTGTCACTTACAGCACAGTATTACACCTAGTTAAGTTCCTGCATGATTCTCCCTTTGCCACCGTTATGGGGTCTTAGCTCTATACCCTTTCCCATTCTGATTATCAAAAAGCATTTTCCACTTACAGCAGACCTCTGCTGTCTCTTGTTTTTTTTTGCCAAAAAAAAGAAAGAAGGAAAATAGATGCATTTCAGTGTCCATTTTTTCCTGGGCAAGAGTTCTTTCCTGACATACCCCCAGAGAAACTTAGCCAATAGATGTGGTGAGTGAGACCGGATAGATTAATGAGCTCATTATAATTCATTAGAGAGTGATGTGGGGATGACTGCCCACTTTAATTAGTTTTATTACTGCAGGAAATTGTTTCATATGCCAAGCTCATCACCAAGCATGCCTGGAAAACATTAGAGTGGTAATCAGACTTGATAGGAGAACCTTTCATTAGCCTGTAAGGCTAAAGGCACTTATAATGACAAGAAAAGTATTAAAAAGATGGACATGAGAGCGGCTAGCATAAAATAATTTATCATGTCTAATAATTCAGTGATAAACAGCACAATGGTGATTTCAAGTTAAAAATCTGGTGGAACAGTCGTGTTGCTATGGCACACCGTGTACTCTTCCTGTAATCATGACATTAGCTGACAGTAATAGATTTAGAAGGTTTAATAGGTCAGGTTTGCTCAGATAATAAATCCTAATGCAAATTAACTATGACTCAAATATTCTAATGAAAATGTTAATTGGTAACTGGCATTTATTCAGAAATATGTGGGCCGCTTTTCCCAGTCATCCCCCAGATTAGCAAACACATTTCCACACATTTCTTGACAACTGTAAGTTGTGGGTAAACAACAGGTAACATTTTTTTTTTTTGTAGATAACAGGTAAAAAGCCTCAGGCAAAATAATAGTAGATTTGGATGGAGAT
>NW_009259035.1:2669912-2694342 GCF_000687185.1 Egretta garzetta | reverse complement strand
CATTCTATGATCCACTTTAACATTTAAAGGCCCAATACATATTCACATTCAAGGTCTCTTCATCATTACGCAATTGGTTTAAGGTCTAATCTCTGTAACCTCAATAATTTAGTACAATCATGACTACCTTATCTCCACTGTAATTACACTCTCTTTCACTCTAAGCAACAGAAAATCTGCCTAAGCCCTACATCCCTGATTAGTTGCATTTCAAATATATTGTTTAGTATTATCAGGCTCTATGATTTATCAGGACTTAGGTATTTGTTTTAATACACATGTTAAGGAATACTTATAAATGCCCCTGTTCTATTCACGAACAGAAGAAAGTAATGGAACTACAGTCTAAATTGGTCATTGAGAAGACCATGGATGATCAAATTTCTCAATAGTATGTTGTAATGAAGTACAGCAAATTATGGCTGAGTATATATTTAGTTATAGGAATTCTTTCCATTTTGAGATGATTTTCAGGTGGGTTTAGAATAGCATAATGCAAGATTTTGTCTCTCCCTCTCCCCCCCATGTATGAGGTAATCAAACAATGTAAAATAAATCTCCTTCTAAAAAGTCATCTCAGTTCTCAAACATACCATTACATTTTCATGCCTTGTGCTCAGCCACTCCAAGCACCCACTACCTCAAAGCCATTCTTTCTCCTCAAATTTTCACAAACACACCTCTCGTGACTCTTGAATTTTCTAGTGCAAAAGAGCAGGTTTCTTTCTGCTAACACAACAGAGCAACTGTCCACTGCTATTTTGCTTCTTGTGAGAAAACAGGTGTCACTGGCACCTCACTCCTTTGCATGGCCTCTGCAACATTCCCCTTGGCAAGCGGCCCTGCTGGTTGTTAGTCAAGTACGATACTGTTGAGACTGACCGGGTAGCAGCATCTGGCTCTCAGATATTTTCACATTCCTATTGTAAATATGGTACATATAAGTATCACAAGCGGAGGGTTAACAGAGAAATAAAGATAGTCAACACACAGATCTCTGGGATGTCTTCTGTACAGTTGTGTGCTGCTATCTTAAAGGCAGCCCTTGCTATTGCACTGTGGCTCATGGTACTAATAAACTGTCTTACAAAATTCTTCTGACATAAGTTACCATCTTACAGAATAGAAAGCTGAACAAAAAAGGACAATTCAAAAATCTGAGTAAGACTCAGAGTTTTTTATTTTCTGTTTATTCTGCTTGTTATTGCTCTCACACCCCTTAATCCTCCTCATCCTTGCATTACTCCTGGGTCAGGCATAATCAAGGGCTGTGTACTTTTCCCAAGCCACACTGGTTCTGAGCCCAGGACTTTATATTCCCAAAAGATTTCCAGTTACTTGAGAGGGGGTAGGGTGAACCAATACTACCAAAACTGAAAATATTTACTGACAAGATTCCTGGGTCGGGTTTCAATCATTGAAACAGACTGAGAGTTTTTTGTGGGTGGTGTTTTAGGACTGCTTAAAACTGATTTCCCAATCAGTTAGTATTTGCATGGTTTGCCATCTTGTACATAATCTTTTTAGGCTCAACAGTATCCTTAGCAACTGAATTGGAATATCTAGTCCAACATGTGAACTGGGATTCATTTTATGTTTTAATAGCGCAACGTAGGGAGAAATATTTTTTGCAGTTTAAGCTGTGAAACAGGGGAGAGAAATAAAACAAACCCACCAACACCATCCCACCCCTCTTTCACATATAGGTGGGAGGATCTGAGCAGATTTCAGACATCTGACAATTGTAGACATGGGATTTACAGGAACTACAGAAAACAGAGTCATTTCAGCAACGTAAGATACAACAAATTGATCTGTTCACGTAAAATATGTTCAACATCACCATTGTTTATGTATATAGGATAAAGCTAGCGGTAGTTTAGCTAATCCATGCAGACAGATCATTCTGCACATTTGAAGACTGCCAAATTACTGTCATCTCACCTTGTTCTCACCTGTATCAAATACTTATTATTTGCAATTTTCTGGGAGCTGTGGAGTGGAACTGGGGTTAAGAATCAAATCTCAAGCAAGGCAGTAACATAAAAGAGACATTGCAAAACAGTTCTATCTTGCTGCTTTGAGCCGATTCTCTCTGAACTTGAAGTATAATTACCCTTGATGGCACAAAACCAATGTAAAGGCTGGGTTTTGTCTATTTGTTTGAAAAGCCACTCAACATACTAAAAAGTTGTATTTGCCCTGGAGTAAGACCTATTTGGTTTGATTTCATAGTTTTGTTTAGTAAGAGGATTATCTTGCCTTTTAACTCAAAAGGCTTATCACTTAGAATAAATCTCTGTTTGGGGAAAATAAAAAGATTCTGGAGTTCAGGATTTTTTTCTCTTTTAAAGAGAGAAAAGAAGTAGAGGAATACTGCATGCAAGTCAGGATGTTTCTTGTTTCCTTCCGCACTATAGTTCAAATACTCTGAAAAATTTCATTCTCTTCACTAAGTATGTTTTATTTATTTTTGTACCATAATACCAGCTTAACACCATCTTAAAACAGTTCCCTGAGATATTACAAGACTGATTTACATACCTTCCATTTTCTTTTTATAAGACTAGGCAGCAGAACCCATTTGTACAGCTAACGCTTAAAATTCTTACAACAAACCTGTTGTTTAGATGTTTTGTAAACTATCACAGAACTGTAGAATCATTAAGGTTGGGAAAGACCTCCAAGATCATCAAGTCCAACCATCGACCCAATACCACCATGCCTACCAAACCATGTCCTGAAGTGACACATCTACACCTTTTTTTGAACACCTCCAGAGATGGTGACTCCACCATTTGCCTGGGGAGCCCCTTCCAGTGACTGACAACCCTTTCAGTGACGAAATATTTCCTAATATTCTAATCCAAACCTCCCCTGATGCAACTTGAGGCCATTTCCTCATTCTATCACTTGTTACTTGGGGGAAGATACCAACACCCACCTCACTACAACCTCCTTTCAGGCAGTTGTAGAGGGCGATAAGGTCTCCCCTCAGCCTCCTCTTTTCTAGGCTAAAGAACCCCAGTTCACTCAGCTGCTCCTCATAGGACCCTTGACCAGTTTCCTTGCCCCTCTCTGGACACACTCCAGCAACTCAGTATCTTTCTTGCAGTGAGGTGCTCAAAACTGAACACAGTACTTGAGGGGTGGCCTCACCAGTGCTGAGTACGGGGGGACAATCAGTTCCCTGCTCCTGCTGGCCACACTATTCCTGATACAAGCCAGGATGCTGTTGGCACTCTTGGCCACACTCATGGTTCATATTCAGCCAGCTGTCAACCAGTACCCCCAGACCCCTCTCTGTCAAGCAGCTTTCCAGCCACTCTTCCCCAAGCCTGTAGCATTGCATGGGGTTGTTGTGACCCAAGTGCAGGACCCGGCACTTGGCCTTGTTGGACCTCATACGATTGGTCTCAGGTCATCAATCCAGCCTGTCCAGGTCCCTCTGTAGATCCTTCCTACCCTCAGGCAGATCAACACTCCTACCTAACCTGTATCATCTGCAAACTTACTGAGGGTGCAAACAATCCCCTCATCCAGATCATTGATAAAGATATTAAACAAGATTGACCCCAGAACTGAGCCCTGGGGAACACCGCTTGTGACTGGCTGCCAACTGGATTTAACTGAGTCTTCCAGCTCAAGGGGCTGAATACGCAGGGGTTAACTAGATTGACTAGTAAAGGCCGAGGCAAAGAAGGCATTAAGTACCTCAGCCTTTTCCTCATCCTTGGTGGCAACGTCCCCCTCTGCATCGAATAAAGGATTGAGATTCTCCTTAGCTCTCTTTTTGTTTGTTAATATATTTGTAAAAACATTTTTTGTTATCTCTTAAAACAGCAGCCAGGTTGAGTTCTAGCTGGGCTTTTGCCTTTCTAATTTTCTCTCTGTATGACCTAATGAGATCCCTGTATTCTTCTTGAGTTGCCTGCCCCTTCTTCTAAAAGTGGTACACTCTCCTTTTCTTCCTGAGTCTCAGCAAAAGCTCACTGTTCAGCCAGGCTGGTTGTCTGCCCCGATGGTTTGTCTTTTGGCACATGGGGACAGACAACTCCTGCACCTTTAAGACTTCCTTCTTGAAGAATGCCCAGTCTTCCTGGACTCCTTTGCCCTTCAGGACTGCTTCCCAAGGGACCCTCTCAACCAGTGTCCTGAACAGGCCAAAATCTGCCCTCTGCAAGTCCGTGGTAGCGGCTTGGCTGACCCCACTCCTTACTTTGCCAAGAATCAAGAACTCTGTCATTTCATCGTTGCTAAGCCCAAGACGGCCTCTGACCACCACATCTCCCACCAGTCCTTCTCTGTTTGTGAACAGCAGGTCAAGCAAGGCACCTCCCCTGGTAGGCTCACTCACCAGCTGTGTCAGGAAGATAACTTACACACACACAGCAGGAACCTCCTAGACGCTTTCCTCTCTGCTGTGTTGTATTTCCAGCAGACATCTGGTAGAATGCTTCATCCTCGTCTTCATCTTGGTTGGGTGGTCTATAACAGACTCCCAGCAGGTTATCCATCTTGTTGGCCTTCCTCATCATCCTTACCCATAAGCACTTGACCTTATCATCACAATCGTTGAGCTCTATACAGTCAAAACACTCCCTAACCTACAAAACCACCCCACTGCCTCTCCTTCCTTGTCTATCCTTTCTGAAGAGCTTATTGCCATCCATTGCAGCACTCCAGTCATGGGAGTCATCCCACCATGTTTCTGTGATGGTGACTAAGTCACAGCCATCCTGCTGCACAATGGCTTCCAGCTCCTGTTTGTTGCCCATGCTGTGTGCATTGGTGTATCAATGGGCTACTGATTTCACCCCCAACATTGGCAGGCCACCCCTAGGCTCCTCTCTAGTGAACCTGGGTATATTCCCTTCCCCCCTTAGAACCTAGTTTAAAGCCCTCTTGATGAGCCCCACAAACTTATGAGCAAGAATCCTCTTCCCCCTTTGACATAGCTGAACTCTGTCACCAGCAGGTCCAGTGCTGTGTAAACCTCCTCATGATCAAAAATCTCCAAAATTCCACTGACTACACCAGCCTGAGACACCTGTTAATCAGGTGAGTTTTCCTGTTGCTTTCAGTATTCTTCCCTGCCACTGACAAGATTGAGGAAAACACTACCTGTGCTCCTGATCCTACAGCCAATCGCCCCCGTGCCCTGAAGCCCCCTTTGGACCTCTCCCCACAACCTCATCACTGACAACCTGCATAACCAAAAGCGGGTGATAATCGGAGGGCCAGAGAAAGGGAGTCTCCTACTAGCATCTCTAACCTGGGCCCCAGGGAGGCAGCAGAGTGACTACTGGTAAACTCTTCCCGAGAGCATATCTGCTGTTGTCAATGCTTCAAATACTTGTCGTTTCAAGATCTGACAGAAAAGCAAGAAGAATTTAACCTTAAATATTCTTTCTCAGCTGCTGCAGTATTTATGCTCCATTGGCATTAACTTTGTCCTGTAAGAAAATACAAAATGGCTGATTTTGCAATAAAAGAGCAGAAGTTTTAAGTAAAATTAGTAAATAAAATCATCCAAGTGTGAAACTGCTATCGAAATACACAAGTACACATGGTTTCACCTGATTATTTCCACACCACCACCACCCACCCCCTGCCAAGGAATTTAGATGGGTGAAAATCCTATGACAACAAGTATAGGACAACTTAGAAAATGATGTAGTCCTGGAGATGTTGTCCTTCAGTGCCTTTCAAATTGTGGATAAGGAGTTAGTTTAATTATGGCTATAAACTAGGGATAGAGATGATTTCCATATCTATATATATGATTAAACACCTGTCCTAATAAGGTCCTGATCTTTAAAGATGGTATTAAGCACTATCTCACAGGTTACATCTTTGAGGCAAACATCAGAATTTACTGTCATTGTTGATCAAATGACTCATTTTCACAGGAAGTTTTCATCACATGAAAAGGTGTGTCCAAAGAATATCTTCTCTACCCTACAGAGAGACATTACTTTGCTTCTTTTGTCTGCCATATATAGAATAAGAACCCACGCAAAAGGCTATGAAAACATTAACACCACAGCTGCAGTCTGTAACAAAGCCACCAATTACACCTGATATAAGGCATGCTCACGCTTTGAGCCACTGAGAAACATTAGAAAATGTTGTCTTTTTAATAAACTTAAGTAATACAGAACCAAACAAATGTCATGAACTCCATCTTTTTTTTTTGTAAACTTGAGAATTTTTGAGGTTCAACAATTTTGCCTGCACATATAATAGATACAGATGTAGTTTCATGCAACATTGCACATGGAAGCAGACCCTGCCCAGGTGAACACTGCTGCATGCATATCATGAACAAAACAAAATAATTACTTTTGCACAAAAGTCACTGTCTGCCTCTCCACCAAAGGACCCTTACCACAATATTCACAGAACTAGATTCTCATCCTCTGTATATCTCCACAGTTGTATGGAGATGAAGGATTTGTCCCACATATTTTCCCAAGAGCTGTTTGCAACTTCAGTCACTGACAGCCTTAACCAGTAAAAATATGCTTAGGTATTATGAAAATTAATGGGACTATGCAAAGTAGTAATTCTGTGTTATACACCTACAGGAGTGAGCAGTAATTTTTTATATCCTGCAGAGAGACGAGCTTAGGCTTCAGAGAACGGAAAAAGCCAAGCTTATTTTGCAGAGATATCAAATAGAATCAAAACCCCAGAGCAGAACTTCTCCATTAAAAGAGGCACAGACTTTCCTAATTCAATGGAAAGAAGCACCTTATGGGAGAAACACAATGGCTTATGGTATCATAAAGATCAATCTGGGAACCCCCTATTTTGCTTTCTACAGGAGCAATGTGTGTTGTGCTAGGCATCTTATTGTCTGGCTGGTTTATAATTTTTTTTACTTTCATCCCCACAACTTTTAAAGTTGTGGCTATGCAGCCAAACCTGTTGACAAAAGGATGAAATTATTTCATTCTTCATAAAACATCAGATGAATTACTTACTGTTTCACCCTACTGTCAAATTTCTACTAAACCTCACAACAAGGAAAATCCTTTTGCACTGATACAAATCAGATATTGTAAAACGCTTTAGGAACAATATTTACCTTTGTAATCCAGTCCGTTAAAAGCAAAATGTATCGAGTATGTATTAAGTGTATTAGAGTATGTATTAAGTGTATTAAGGATGAATGAGATCAAGAGGCATTAAACTTCTAGTCACCAAAAGTAAATCAAATTCTAATTTATTAGGAAAAGAACCATTTGCTCCATTTGCTGCACAGGAAGTTTGCTGACTCAATCGCCTTTCTTAGTGCTAAAGGAGGTGCCAAATAGATATTCAAAATACATATATATGAGATACAACTGAACAAGAAAATATATATAAACCAGCTTATTTCTGGAGAGCATAATCTGTTACATACAATACAAATGTATGCATTTTAACGCAAAGAAGAAGTATACAATCCTCTCTAGTGGCTGTAACTAGAATCCTACAATTCGTCCAAAAAAAAAAAGTGTCTGTGCAGTTCCTTATTGGATGTAGGTAATAAATGATGCATCAAGTCAGGATTGCCCTTTTAATTTACTCTTATCCCCTCATTTCATCTACCTATCCTATCTGAAGTTATTCCACTCTACTAGTAATACAAATAGATGCAGAGATCAATATTATATTGCTCTGGACATCATGTCTGCTTACTTGGTCTTGGGTATCCCCCAGGGGTGCTGCTCCCTCATGCAGGAGTCCAGTGGGTCAGTGCTGTATCAGGATAGCTGCTTCTCTGCCCTAAATCCTTAATCAGCTCCATGAATAGCTGCTAAAAGCTATCTAGACATTAAGATCAGTCCCAGTTCACACAATTTCTTATCCAGGGTCTCCCAGAGCTTGTCAATACCTGCTGGTTGAAATTAGGTTGAGAAGCTGTGAAAGAAGGGTAAATAAGTAATGTAATAGAAGAATGAATTAAATAAGACAAAGGAAAGATGATGATGTGATAAAAGATATAGAAGGAAAATCATGAAAGAAAAATTAAGCTAGAGGAAGTTATCAAAAATAGCAGAAGAAAAAAGTTTACAGCTTTTGATAGAAAATATGTTTAAAGGAAAAAGTGAAATAAAGAATAAATGCCACAGAAAAGCTGAATTTATTTTTTTTTCTGGTACAATTTATAATAATCAACACCAAAACAGATACAGTAATGTAAGTAGTGTCATATTACGTATTAGAGAATATAATTTTCTTGTACAAGAACCTAAAATCAACGTTTTATCAAATGTCCAAACTTCTGCTGTGTAAGAAAGTAATTTGCTGAAAGACTTGGTGCAGTATTTATTTTTCATTCTTGCCTTGGAAAGAAAGGCAATCCTGCAGAAATCATCTAGAAGAAATAATGGCCTAAGGAAAGAAGTCAGGGTTACACCAAGAAGTGTCCATGGTTGGAAAATTCTGAGTATTCAATAATTTTAAAAGAGGCAGCCCCATTGGAAAAATGCTGTTCCAGCAGGAAAAGAGACTCAAATCAGTGAGAAGACAGCAAAGAGAGAAAAGAGTTTGATATTACAGACCATAAGAGACAGGACTTTAATGAGTTTGAAATAACCCCTGAAGATCAACTGGACCTTGAGTAGACAGTGCATCTGGACAGGAACACAAGCTACAGATCATTTTCCACTGGGGGAAGCCAAGAATTACATCTAGAAAATAAAGGGCCAAACCAAATGAGGCAGCATGAGGAGGTGAAGAGGCCACACCTCCGCATGCTGGGTGAAAAGTAGGGGGTTTGATGGAAGGGCAAATATGCCTAATACATTTTAGTCTTTTTTTCCCGTTTCCCAGACAATGCTATCATCACTATACATTATTTCTGTATCATTTTCAGTTTCTGGATTCAGATAAAAGACAGCCCACACGTGGCTAGCAGAGCACTTCACCTATGCCTCTTTGATTCAACCCATGTCTTAAAATAGCCACGCATTGTGCTCATTCTCCTAAGACAGAAAGGATGGATCACCATCTCACACAAGCTTCACTAGTTAATACTTCATAAATGTTTTATAACTTTATACGGTACCTATTTCAGTATCAACAGAATGGTAATCATAATGAATGTGATTTAATGGAAGAATTGACAGAAAATAGTAAAAATTTACTCTAAGCTTCATATAATAATCAAAGACCAGATGGTATTATTTTTGCACTGAAAAAACCAGCCTGTTTATGCTTTATGTCACTATAAAAATCTTCATGACAGAAAATAAATTAAAATATTGATTACTTTTTTTTTTTCCTTTTAATGCAGGCAAAACTATTATAAAGGAGGCGCCTCATTTATTTTTAAACACAGAATGGCCAAAGAGCCATCTAGCTAATCAGAGGATAGTGCTGAGATGCCCAGTCTCGGAACTAAGAATGGGATTACACCTTATGCTATTCCCTTCTTTTCACTGTTGAAAGCCAGGATGGTATGGCTTATTTTCACCAGATTAATTGGCTATCTCATCGTATCAATAGGCAGAAGCCATAGCTTATCCTCTCCCATCATACAAAATAATTCAATGCATTGAACTGCAAGGCTTTCCACCCTCAGTCTTCTCATTGTTCAGCAACACTTCTGACATTTTTAAAAGCATAGTACAAAAAACCTGACAGATTACATTTTTAACTGTAAAAATTTGTTCAGTAAAGATGTCTTCTACTTGGGTCAATCAATAACTTAAGTCTGTAATTTGCTGAAGGAAAAAGTGTAAGAGGACAAGAACAGCACTTTGCAGAATTGGTTTATTTACACAAGGAGAATAAAACACTCTTAAGTGTAACAAAGTGCAAAACGTTCACTGTTTTGTGGTTTGTCAGGGGGTGCTTTTTATTCAGGCTGCTGGGGAGGATGATGGGATTAGTCTCATAGCATTTATGGGCTAGAGAAGCCCCCACTCAAGATGCTGAAGTCCAACTACATATGCCAGAGCTGAGAATCATAACGACCAGAAAGCCCAACAGGAACTTGCTGCAGGGACCGGAGAGCTGAGTAAGGGAATACTACAGCCCAGAGCACAGCCTCCATGGAGGGAGATGAAAGGGAGCACAGCCTTGAAAAAAAATACAGGCAATCAGGGGCTGGGGAAGGCATTCATCCAAGGGGTGGCCTCCTCTTTCACGGGAGAACTAGCTAGGCAGCTCAGTAGTCCAGGACTAAAGAAAATTACTATTATTATTCAGTCCAGAAAGAAAAACAATGCAAATCCAGGTTTCAAAATCAGAAATAATCCCAAAAATGATAAGTGTGGGAAACTATGTGCCTTGGTATTTAGGGTTTCCAGAGCTCAAAGCCCACAGTGGAGACTGGTACAAATGCTTGTTTCCCCTCACACAAAAAGCATGGTGACTTTCATTGTACTAAAAAGGACAGGAGACATGCAAAGAATTGCAATTTAGGTCCAGAAAGACAGGCAAACAAAATTTCTGAAGTGTGGAGTCTTTCATTAGATAATTCAAATCCTATAGAAGAGTTTGCATAATCTGCTTTCACTGGAAGTTGAATTTGCTTCTACCTCACTTGGCATTATCTACTGAACAAAAACCTGAAAGCTTTGTACTAATGGCATGTTAACAAGCAAGTATTAGTTGTGGCATTAAATGCTTTTCTTTCTCCTTGTTGGATTAATGGGGGGAAAAAACCCCCACAGTTTGGTGTTTCAGCACCAATCTAGGAGGCAAGGTGGGGCTTCTACTTCGTAAAGCTCACTGTACCAGGAAGGTACCCCTTCTCAGAAGGTGGAGAGGATTCAGGGGACTGACTTATGCTGGAGGTGAAGTGGGTTTCTGTAAACCTCTGAGGGAGAATATTATGCAGATCAGACAGAGCGCAGTGCCATCTCGCAGCAAGGGATGCTCTGGAGTACATCCTGCTACAGTCACACAAAATATGACAACGGATTTCTAAAAATTACAAGTTTATGATCAGGCATAAAACTTGGTCTTTCATTATTTGAGCTACAACTAAACTATCTTTAAAAGTACATGTGAAAAACACTTTCTAATTCAGCTATGCAACAAAACACTTGAAAATATATTATTTCAACTTTCCAAAAAGCATTAATGCTATGTAACCTTAGCTAATAAAGTCATAATAAACACAGGATCAAAATAGGAAGATGCCAGCATGACATACGTGAACAAATGCAACAGGAATTAATCTCTAATGATACAGTCTTGAAAAACTTTGGTAAAAATCAGGAGATTTTTTTAGTCAAATTTACCCGAGTCTAATGAGGATGAAATGAAAACAATTTATGCTCATTTAGACTGTTAAGTCAAGCACTTCCTGAATCTAATTTTTGGGTTTGGAAATCTTTAGAAATTAATGATGATTTGACAGATCTTTTATCTGTATAACTATGTTCCCAGGGTGTAAAATACATGTTATGCATTACTCAAATTAAATAATACTGTATGCCAAAGACCTATTAATCAGGTAACTTTTCACTGATTAAAAAGGAACAGATACCTTTTTTGAAATATTAGGTTGCAGCCATATGCCTATCAGAAAGGTTAAACAGATTTATCTTTCAAGTACAGTTCTTGATATTCACCAAACATTCCTTTTGGGATCACAGGCCTGTGCTTTCTTTTAGCAGACATTCATTACTGTACGCTCGCTTGGCAGATGCACAATATCCGAGCTGTCTAGTTGCCATGTTTTTTTTGCATTTTAGCTCTTTTTTTTTTTTAAAGCTCTGTTTGTACAATAGCGCTCCTAGATAAAGATATTGGCAGTAAAGATGCCAGATTATCACATTTTATTCTGAATTTGTCATGGCCATATAATAAGGAATGCTAGATAATCCCTGTTTTTTTAAAGGAAGTAATTGCTATTACTACAACTCTTACAATCAGAATATTGTTATATTATAAATATGCAAAAGATTTTTAGTTGCTGAATTGTTTGAGTGCTGGTGGATTCTGGTTTTATGTATCACGTTCCATTAAATTAGGACCCTTCCTCAGGAAAGCATTTCTGTTCAGTATGGCTGCTTTCATTTTGAGGAGCACACTTTTAATGACTCTTGGATTTTATTTCTCCAGCACTGAAAATGCCAGAGGTAAGCACTAATGAACCCAAGCATATGTCCAAAGATAAGCACATGCTTATATTAGACCTACTTTTAAGACCATAAAAGGAAGTTGAAGTTGCATTTTTCAAAATATAATACAAGAAGTGCAGTATATTAAAGTGTCTTCAAAGACCATGTGCAGAAAACTTATATTTTAAACAAGAGAGAGGTATAGAAATAACTTTTCATGAAAACTGAAGGATACTCAATTATTGCATTTGGGAGAACTACAGTAAAATCAATACACTGACAAAGACACCAAGGCTATATGGACATTTCCAGCTGCCTCTTACAATTCAGTTGATAAATTTATTCAGTAAAAAGTTGAGAGCAATTTACATATTGTGGTGGCTTTACAGAACAGAAAAAAAATAAAAATGTATGAACTACAGTAAATATGGACTTGAACAAGTTTTCCAAACAGAAGGGAAGAGTTTTATGACATTAGTTCTTTAGAAATGTATTTCATGTACTAAAGTAAGTAGGTACCTTGTATACCTCTTTGCATATATGTTTGGGTGTGCATTTTTACAAACCATGAACAATTCACCAATTCTTTTTTCAGACAAGCCTGTTTATCCCCATGCTGTGTAAATTGTGCAGCTGCTTTTTATAATAAAGACTTAACTTGTATAAATACCTACTGTAACTACAGTAAATTTTCTTCTATTTTAGCTATCATCACTGACATAGCACAGTAAACGCTTTTAACGGATATTGAGCACTTCTGCACATTCAAATGAATCAGTAATGGATTTTATAGTAAGTATCAGAAATACTTTGGAAGCCTTTGACAATATGTGCTTGCGTACCAACCCACAAAGAAGAAGGCATAAGCTAACGAAAATGTAACAAACTCGTGACATTTTAATCTTAAGCACCCTAGCTGGTTGCTCTATTTGTAGTTTTCAAACATTAAACTTCTGTACAAAGCTTTGTTCTGTACCAGAACAGGCAGTAACTGCTCTGAAGAGCAGCATTTCTTTTTTTTCGTACAGGAGATCCTTACCGGTGGCTTTTAAGGAATCTGTAATTTTAGGTATCAGCAATTCTTAAAAGACCTGACTTGAAGAAAATACTGATATTTTACACTCAAAATATCATCCTTTTTCATGTCTTATGCTAAGTAGCAAAAACTAAGGAGCTTACATCAGTGGGCACTTTTGAGAACTTTAGTTGAAACCAACCAGTTTTGGCTAAAAACATAACTACATCTGGAAGAGCTGCATTTAAGAAAGAATCTCCTTCCTGAAATCAGCAGACCATTCCTGTCTAAGTTTTTTCACTTGACAGAAACGGGGGAGGGGGGATGGGAGCAGTGAAAATACCAGCTATTTCTTTTACTTCTGACAACCTTGAAACTTCAGCCGCAGCTACAGTTTCCTGATTTATCTTAGCATTGAACTACACACTTGACTCTAAACACCCAGTTAATCTTCTGTCTCTCTGCCCCTTCCTCCTTCCACTGGGGAAAAGCCAATGATGGAGATGTACATTCTCAACTTCGAAAATAATTCAATGATTTTCATTTGATCAGGCAGAACTTTTTTCTTTTTAAGACACTTCTAATGCATCCCTTTGCACAGGCAGACTTTCACAATTCAAATACAATGCTTTTCCCAAGAGCAAACCAAATGTTTCTGCAGAAGCTTACTATAAAAGCTCCTGGAAAGGGAAACTGAATTAATTTGGTTTTTTGAAGAATTAAACGAGAGAGTTTAAGAAATCTCTTTGCCTTCTTAGTAGGGAAAAAATATCCCAAATAATTTGACTGGGAATGGACAGAGAGATGAGGAGATAATATTCGGCATCACTCCCCACTGAAAAGATGTAGTAGATGTGATTGTAATGGAAAGACAGACTTTTTCCTACCTTAGCATCATCACAAAGAATAGAATTGAAAAAGACAGCTGCAAGCATGCAGTTGATCTACCCAGGAAAAACATCAGCTGGCATTGCAGCTAGCTGAAACCCCCAAGTAATCTTTGTCCTTTAACTTTGATTGCTTAGGTCAGAGTTGGCCAGCTTCTCTTCTGGAGCCAGCTTGTTTGTTCAGGTGAATTTTGGACAACCTATCACTTCCCAAAATGGTAAGAAGGTGGCATACCTTCTTAATAATGAAAAAAGTACTAGCAACTACGGGACCCATCAGTGACAGAACCTGCAGCTCAGGGAGGTCACAGGGACCCTGCTCAACCCTCTGCCCTGAGTATTTTTCTCACGCTAGCACAGCCCCCAGCTGGAATGATCCTGCTCCTAGTGCAGGATCGTCTCCTACATAGCCAAGGCCTTTTCCACAGAAACGACCAGAGTAAAACTGCCTCCACATCACCGTTGTGAGGGACGCTGCCCTCCAACTCACCCAGCAGTCTTTTACTAGCTTCCTTCTCCAAATCTAGTCCTTGCTGCCTACAGGGGTGCCCCAGCCCAGCCTAGCCCCTTCCAGTCCCTATACAACCGGGCCTGCATAGATGGGAGTTTGGTAGTAGAAAGCCACCTACTTTGCAGCATAAACTGACCTTGCTCCTGTGAGTCCATCACATGTAAGTCAGTCAAACTAGCATTACTTGACCGCTAAGCCATGCCATTTCCATACAGATTGGCCAACTAGCTAGAGAAGCTGCAAACCCTTGACTTCTCTCCTCCTCTCCCTTTTCAGACTTTCTGGCAGGCAGGGTACGGCTCATCAACCGTTTGGTGACTATTGCTAATTTAGGTATCTTCTACTACTCTTTGCCACGTGGCTTTTGTGCTACTTAACTATCTTTCTGCTGCTCTCAAAAAAAGTTCATGCCTTATGAGGTGTATCTTCACATCATACCTGTAATCTTTCTATTATGACACATTTAAAGTTTTCTTTTTTTCTCCAACTTGTTAATTGCTTTACTAAAATTTAATTTTGACTGATGAACTGAAACATTGCTATCATGCTCTAATAGCTACAGAAATATGATGGATATATTTAGGAGCAAGAAATTAGTGTTGCTATAACAGAATTTGAACGTGGATCTAGCTGTCTTCACAGGCAGTTTCATCTGTCTAGTGATGTTGTACTCCTGCTTTTCCATATAGGAATTATATCTTCCTTTCATTTCTGAACAAAGCATCAGCTCTAAGCTTATTTTCTACTGAAAACAAGTAGGACCAAGACTTATTATGGGTTTGAGGTTTGTTTTTGTTTTTTTTTTTTTTTTAATGAAGCCATTGGAAAGACAAAACCATATATCATCCTTAACATTACATCTTTACTCCACTGTCTCAGTCTGCCAAATGTTCCTAGCCTCTCATCCACCTGTATGACAGGAAAACAGGGGGATGAAAACAGTAATCTGCTTAATGGAAATTTCATTATTATTTGAATGTCAATTCCATCTGTTAAACAGGAAATAATAGTTTGTTTCCTCTTGTGATATGATGGGAGGGGGAAGAGACTGGAAAAATGAAGAAAATTGGTAATGAAGTGTTGCTTAGAATTCAACGTATTAAATGAAGACTCCTAAACTTTCAGACTTTATGTACATAATGTAACAGATGACTTCTAAGAATTTAATAAACAAAATTTTAAGACAAGCAGCTTTTTTCAAAACTTACTCACCTTACGTTACTTACAGCAGCTCTCTTGATCCAAACGTAATCATTAGGGGATGATGCTACTTAGAGGGGAACTAAATTTTCATTGAAACTGTCAAACAGGCCTTTTTTTTTTAACCTCATCATATGCATGAGATTAAAAAGAACTAGAGCAAGGCGATTCCAACGTTTCCTGCAATGCAAGGTGTCAATCCTTCTGAAGCTCTGTTATGTTCATGATAGGGAAAAACTAATTAAGACATTGCTGTATTAGCCAAGACATTGCCCATCCCTTTCATGCACACCATATCTAATCTTATCAGTTTGATAGAACATCCTCAGACCTGCCAAAAAGTAGTAATTAAATCATAACATTCATAACAGTCAAAGAGTCAGATGGCAGTGCAGACTATTTGATGTTAAGTAATACTGTTATTACCAATTAGCACTCCCATGGCTTTTGGTTTGCAGCCTGCAGTATCATGTTCACTGTCCTATTCTTATGTATTCTGGCATCTAGAACATTTGCAAGTGCTAATATTTTGCACATCTATCATGGCTGCCTTCTGAAAAGCACTGAAAGCACCTAAAAAGCACTTCAAAGTATTAATAAAATTAGTCTCACTATGCTACTAAAAAAAAAAAAAAAATAAATGTACTCTGGCAGTTCTGCAGATAAAGTTGAAATCACTTACATTATCTCCCCATGGAAAGATTATCTCCCTGCTTCTGGGATGGAAGTCCCGTATCCTCTGATTTTCACTTTTGAACCTTAAACCCAAGGCCATCTTTCCCCTATAAATAAACTACTAAAATAGTAGGCTTGCACTATTTGCAATTTAAACACATTTTTGTAAACCACAAATGGAAATTTCCACTTCTGCAATCTTCTCCCTTTTGTCCACCCAGAAGAAAAATCCAGTGCTACTTTTGAAAAATCACAGGTAAATGCAGTCCTTTCTTCTTCTGAGGCACTTGATAAGAACCTTTGATTGACATTTGATTTACTTCCCCCCTCCCCTTCCTTTTATTGCCCTTTTCTCTCATGAAACAAAGGAGAAAAAGAGGATGAGTAGGCTGCTGCCATTAAGAGCTACACAGATGCAGCTCTGAACACGAGCAGATGTAATTTAAAAAAAAAAAAAGTCTAGGAATTGACAGCACGTTTACAGTAAGTATTTCTATAAGAAATATATACCTGTATCTGTGGGTGAGTATATATCAGGGCAAAATCAGTTCCCAAGTGAGCCTGCTAGTAAACTCTGTAGTAAAATAAACTTTATATTAAACTTTCTAAAAACTCCATAAAAAAAGGTCTGAAGGGCCTTCACCTCACCCAGAAGGCTCTGCTAGGATTAAAACAAGCACGCGTAACTTTTCAAGCAAAGAAAACTTCTGAGTTTTCTAGGTAGAACTGAACAAAAACCACAGTTGCTTCTCAGCTGCCCCCGTGCCACGCGAGACATCTTCGCTGCTTTGCCGGCCTGGCTTGAGCAGCCCCGCTCACTGCCGAGGCGAGCTTTGCCCTGGGGCCAGGAGCCCAAGGCTGCCTGTGGGGGCCAGCCGGCCACCCTCGCTACAGTAACCTGGGCTCCCCACGCAGCCCCCAGATCCCCACTGCCTCTCTCATCTGCTCCGGGAGAGAGGAGGTGGCAGCTCCACACCCTGCTGCAGGCTGGGTAGCTCTCTCAAAGGCACCTCTGACCTCCCCTGCCTCCAGGATGGGCCTTTCTCAAAAGCAGAATAAGGCTTGTTTGTTTATATGGAGTTTATAAGGACTTTGGTAAAAACTGTTTTGTTTTCTTGAGCAGAAAAGCATCAGTCATCTCCCGCAACACTACTGCCTCCTACACTCAATTAAATTGGATTTGCTTGGCAGCAGTGGTCCAAAACTGAACTCTCACTACCTAGTCCAGTCCTGCTACCCAGGACACTTCACAGGTAAGTCTTCCAGGGCTTCTCTTTATGTACCAAAGTCCCACTGTTCAAGAAACTATGTCCTCATTCCCAGCATTTTACTCTCCATTTGTTATCCTTTGAGTGGGAGCATACACTAGTCAAAGCTGGGTGCTTAGGTGTTCTTGACCAGATCAAATTGTTGTCACATACAAAGTTACTGAAAGCTGTTTCATTCAGATAATTTTGCTCTAGCTTGTCACACAAGAAAGTTTTGCTTGACTAAGAATATAAAATACTGTCACTTGTCTTGGGTTTACAGTTCAATTAATAGTTTATTGGAATTAGCAGGTCCTGCACCAAGACACAAGGTCCTGCACTTTCCTCAACCCCAGCACTTGTCTCCTACCTGTATGCAAGTAAGCAGAGTAAAATTAAAAAGGGGATCTTGCATGTAAATAGGTGTGATGGCAGAAGAGAAGCAAGGCTGGTTCTTCTGGCAGTTTGAGATTACACGGAGTTTGAAAAGAGATTAAGCCAGAGAAGCACCAAGTAGCAAAGTAGAAGTTCATGAGATTTGGATTTTCTGTCACTGACAAGCTGTTTAAGTCACATCTTCACAGCTCCATGGTGTAGTTTCCCCTTTTGTTTTGTTACTTTAAATTAGAAAATTTTCAAACTTTTCTGCTCCCCCCCCGCCCCTAAATTGAAGGATAATATTCTACTTGTTAAAAAAAAAGAACTAGGGAAGTTTACACCTCCTGGGTGTTTGTGACCTTGAGAAAGCCACCTAACAATTCCATGCTTGCGCAACAGAGCACGGCAGACCTGCCAATCTGTACTATATATACATTGTTGCAGAGGCTTTTTTTTTTAAAAAAAATACTCTTAAGAATTTCACACATATAATAAAGATTGACAAGCATACAATACATTCTGTAGGTCATCTGATACATGGATGTATTTTACACTCCTTCTCTGAACAACTTTTTTGGTTAAAGGTCATTTTGGATTATCAAATTCTATGCTGGATTACCAAGTCTTCTCAGTTCAAATTGTAAATGGATGGTATTGATCCCTGATCTTCACATTTATGCTTTCAGTGTTTTGCACACAACTTTAAATTACAACAAAGAAAGCAACCAAATTCCACCTCCGTGAGAAAACAGCACAGGTCTTTTACAAAACTGTGGATCCTTGCTCACATACCAATCATCTGCTGCTGAAGAGAGCCCAGCAGAGGATCACACAGCTCGGAACATCACAAAACGTGCCTAAATCTGTTACATACATGAAGTTTAAAAAAGTGACTTCAAGTCTAATAATCATAGCCTAACAATTATTTAAATAAGCTCTAGCCTGAAAATATGTTGATTTGATCCATGGATGCAAGAGATCTGTTGCCCCAAAATTATGTATTTTTATTTCTCCTAGATAAGTCTTGTTCGCCTGCAATTCACTGGATACAGACTTCTTCTAGTCCCCTGACAAGAAAAGTAAAGTAGCAAGTTAAACCAAATAGGACTACAGGGCATCCAAAAGACGAATCAGAAATGAACCTTTACCTAGCACCTGTTGAGTATCACATTAGCTAATTGACTTGATGAGACACCCTTTCTCCTAGTGACTATACACTCTGCCCATCTTAACATGTCTATTAGGTTTTCACATCTTATAGGCTTGTTCTTATAATGCTCCCATCTGGCATATAAACAGTTGATACTCCTAAAAAATACACGGGAAATTATGCAGATACATTAATTCTTGCGGTATCCTTCTTCAGATGAGGAATGAAATAGTTAACAATATGGACTTTTAAATTTAATTTTAAAATGTCAGTGGGCGTCCTCAGTTGACTCTTCCTAGCGAAATGATAGCTGTCACACAAACAATATTATCCCTACAAGCATATCATTTTGCTAAGGCTGTAACATTGTCATATTCCTAGGTAACCGACTAGGGGTTTGTACTTTTTTAAAGCTCTTTTGTAGTCGTTTTATCAGGCTTTTATTCAATGCTTCTAAATAATTTTACAGCTAGAGCTGCAGCTTAAATAAATGTCAGTAATTTCTGTAAGGTGTTTCTTTGAAGTATGTCACATCACTGCTGTTTTGTTTATACCACCATGATACCTATAAATACTAATTTCCATGCCAAATGGTTTTAATATCAGGAATGGCTACCACAATTTGTCAAGAGCACCGAGCATGTTCCTCTTTGCTGAACAGGAATGTAACAAGTGGAGTTCAACCTTCTCTGCAGGAGACTCCTAATAACACCACTGGGGACAAAGCGACACTGTGGCCAAGAGAATCACAGTATGAAATACAACCGGCTCTCCATAAAAATCCCAACAAGCCTCAAATCCTTACTTTTAATAATTTAATTGCCCAAAGGACTGGAAAGGAGTAAAAGCCGATCTACAAGAAGCTGGTATGACACAGTAAAATCTTGTAAGATGCTCATAGTTTTCATGACATCTTTTTTCCAATGGGACAAAAGGAATCCTCCTCTCTATGCAAACTAGCAACATTTCTCTCTCATCATATACTTCATGAGCATTTGTATTTAAAAACAGGATTAGCATCAACTGTTACGTTGCAGACTATATTTGAACCCTTTTTGAGGTAAAATATTTATAGAGGAGGGATTTTTTGGTGTTACCTATGTAGTATTTTGTGCAGTAATTTTGTTCTGTTACAGTTGATGTCACAGAGACAAAACCGAGTCAAGAGGGCAAAATGATGAACATGCTGTTCTTTAAGATGAGACAGAGAAAAGAAAAAACAGATAGAAAGAGCCACCTGATAAACTGAACTCATGCAGGGCAAAGAAAGACGGCTTCCTGTTGATTTAACCTAACAATTGACGAATTCCACTAATCACAGAATCGCAGAATGGCAAGGGTTGGAAGGGACCTCCAGAGATCATCTAGTCCAACCCTCCTGCTAATCATCTTGGTTGTAAACATTTTGGTTATGCTGCCAAATGCTTGGTTTTGCTCAACAGTTTTGCTCCATTAGTCACAGTGTGACAGAGCTAGGTTTACTTTTTTCAACCCCCTAACACTCACATACCAAGGAATGAAGATGTTGCTTGATTCGTTTAAAGAAAACCTACGTCTCTAGCCCAAAGGACTGATAGGTAACTTCCTCTAATCATTCTTAAGCCTAAACTGATCCTATGAAAACTACACCTCAGCCACAAAAAAAAAAAAAAAAAAAAAAAAAAAAGGTTGCTGATAACAGGCCGGTATGACTGCAAAGTAGCACAGCACAGCTTCTGTACACGCTCTGTCTGCAGGGATATCTTTCCAGCTGAACCCTTTGATGAATTTCCCTGGCAGCACTCTAAGATTTGTAGTGTAGAAAAGTCAGGTTAAAAGTATCTCTTCTACATTAATCTGCCTTCAGACTAATTTAACGCCGGTACAGAGTACAACATCAGTCACATTGATTAGGATGGTAATTTTCATTACTACTTCAGTCACTGGTCCAAACTACAGGTCAGTGGTGTCCCATAGTGCACATATTATGCTTTGGAAGGGACCTGGGGAGGCATCATTCCTTCACTATGCAGGAGAGAAGTGGCATGGCCATCTGACATGATCTGACATCCATCCAGCTGTCCATCCATTCACCCGTCTTGAACCGGACACCTTTGGCACAACCGACTGTCCAGAAACACTGCAACTGCAGGGCTTGGACTCTGGCTGTGCGAAATAACAAGCCCCAAAACCCTGGCCTGCAAGACCCTACAGAATCACGATACCAAGCTCTTCAAACATATGGAACAGGTGCTTCATTTGCTTCTGATCTTTTGTTTAACTTGCATCACATCACCATTTCTTGACTACTTGTTTCTCTGCCATTAGGCTCACAGTGACATTAAATGTTATCTTTGTTTGCAGTCATATCTTCTTCACCTTTCTCCTGACCAGCCACCTACAGTCAGAGGGATACAAGCACCTGACAAAGTGATCAGCTGCACTCCAGTTCACAACATCATATTTAATTAGGTTTTTCAGCCTGCCAAAACAGCCTGAAGGGATGAAGCTGCTACAATTGGACAGTCAAATAGCAACCTCCTAGATACATCACAAAAGAACATTTGATGCACTTTAAATCATCATCATAAGCCAATTTAACTTAATCTGGCCCCTGGTGAGACAGGCACTTGCCTAGATTCAGTTAGTTTTGTCTTTTTGGAATTGCCTTCTGGGAATGTTCTTTTAAGCTAACTGCATCACAAAACTTGCCTGCACTGTTGCTTTAAATGACTCACGGAGGCGTGCAAGACATTCCTATGAACAGGTGAGCAATTATAATTTCCACAAACCACAAAAAGCTTATGAAAATATTAGAGAAGGGATTGAATATACATGGACACTTATACCTCATCTCCTTGTGGCAGAAGAGTGACTAAATTTTTTTCAGCAAATGCTGGCCGTTTTTATTTCCATACTTAAAGCCCTTGGCATACAGACTTCAAGAGGGGAAACAACATACAACAGAAAAAAAAAATAAAATGAGACTCACTTCCATATGATATAGGAGGGACTCTGTAGATAGAAACTAATAAAGAACTGTACAAAGGAATATTTAACACTCTGCATTTCCCATAAAATAATATGATGCAAATGTGAAAAACATTTTTTCAAGCTATCTTTCCATTCCTATAGGCAAAGAATTTTTAATATTATACAGAGAACTGATGCCTCACATAGTACCAGTTACTTCTGTTTAATGCTATATTGAATTGAAAGTAATCTTAAAATATAATACATTTATTTAACGAGAAATTATAATTTCCTGCAGATGATTGTGAAGGGGGAGATCTGTTTGCAGAGTGAGCTTGGCTCCCCAGTTTGGGTAGCAAAGGAGTTGCAGAACTCTTGTTCTGAGTGGGAAAACTCGCCTTTGAGTACGACACAGGTCAGTGAGGAATAAGTAACAGCTGGAAATCAAAACCAGGAAAAGCAGCACCAGCTCCCCAGTCTGAGACCAGGGCAGCTTGCAGTATCACCAATACAGTGGAAATACCTCAAGCCTCTTTCTGTGAAAGGAGGATAACAAGGCCTCTTCATCCTACCGGAGTGTTACGAGGAGTAGTGTTTACAAGAGCCTCAGCACCCCAGAATTAATTAATCTTTATGATGATCAGTCCCCTTAAATTTGCATGCTGGAGATATCTAGATGGTACGCGAGTAGCATTTATGATCGCAGTACTGATATATAAAAAAATGACAGCTTCATAACACTTGTTAATTTTTTCCCAATTAATTTCATTTACTCTAAGGACCTCTTTCTGTCTAAGAGGTGCATACCGTTTTATAAAATAGATTAAACCCAATAATAATGTTTTTTTAATTTATTGACAGATAATTCTGCATATTTTTTTTCTTGTCATGATAAGGAATTATCATATTGCTAACAAATTTGCATTCATCCTCATGCATCACTGAGAATAATTATGGAAATCAGATGAAGGGTACTGGAATCAACCATTCTGTAGTTGTAGAGGGAGAGAGGATAAAGATATTCAAAGAGGAGGCTGAAGTAAAAGGCTTAAAGGATTAACAACTTAAAGGCCCGTATATGTTATTCATTCAAAACGTTTATAAGCATGGCAATAAGCATTAACTATAGAAACTTGCAACTGAAGGAATGTCCTCAAGAATAGAGCAGAGCATAAAGCAAAATAATGAAGATACCAAGAAGGCACAAGTACCATTCTGGTCCTTTCTAATTATGACAAATACCCTACTATCACAGCTAAAGGCTCTGCTGCTTATAACTAGGGGTGGGCAAATGAGATGGTTTATGATCTGCTTGTTTCATGCCTCTGCAGAGCAGGAGAACGTCTGAAGCGTTTGACATTTTCATGGGACAGGAAAAACATTTCCCATCCAAATTTAATTCTATATCGATATGATAACTAGAATTCAAGTGGCCAGGTTCAACAAACTCCCTTCCTTTCTACAAAATCCCTTCTCTTAGCACTGCTCAGTGAACAGAGCGCACTACGGACAGAACAGCAAATGCACATCCAGAACTGCTTGCAGAAAGATGCTGGCCTACTGAGCTTGCAAATACGGGGACACTTATTTTATGTCCAAAGAGACTGAAAATTTGATCAAAGAAAACTGACCTATAGCAATCCAAACAATCATGCAGAAAGAGAAACAAGTCATACTCCTAGTTCCCCTCCCAAGCAATATCCCAACTTCATTCCACTTCACATGTGCAATACCAGCACGAAAACAATACTGATTATCTTTAAAATTTTTTTGTCTCGTAATACCAAAAAATTGGTAACTTGTGTGTAAAACTCCTAAATTCCTTAACACTGGCATGCCAAATTAACTACTTTATTTTAAACTGTCACCAGTTTTCTTCCTGTTTACCATTTTTGTGTTTTTATTGCATCTATTTTTACAAGATACATAATTATACCCTGCAGATTTTCAGTCTGTGCATGTTTCCTAGGCATTTTAAATTTGATGCAGACATAGCAGCCTGTGAAAGAGGTGAGGCTCCAGGTATTTTAGTGAAAGGTAAACAAAAAACTTCAGCAATAGTATTTGTTTAACATTGCTTGTAAAAACTTGGTATGTAATTGGCCTTGAAAGCAAGTCTTTATTCCTCAGATCCAGTCTTGCCTTTGTTCAGTTTTAGATACACCATTTTTTTCCTGAAACTTATTTCTATTTACTGATTTATTGAAATAAACTGGCTATTTATGCATCTTGTTAGAACAAAGATTTGCTCTGTGTACAGTCATGAGGAGCATAACATGCTTCTCCCTGTCTCATAAATATAAAAGCTCACTCTGTTTTGGAAGGATCCTGCCGTGGGTGGGTG
>NW_009259035.1:2665360-2669812 GCF_000687185.1 Egretta garzetta | reverse complement strand
GGTGGGGGGGCAGATCAATTATGGTTGTTCATTCCTTTCTTGGTTACTGAAGACATCCAGAAATGTAACAATTACAGCAAACGGCAATGCAACGGAGATAGTCAGGCACCAGAGGAACGGAACCATTAGGGGATGAAAAGCCTGTTCTAAAGTAACTTTAATCAGATTATGATTGGGACTATACAATACTGCTGAGAGTAACTACTACAACAGCAAAGAACTGGCTGGGAAGGACAGGAGGTCCCCATCATTCCCAACTCCTAATGAAGAACAACCATGCTGCTGACAGCAATGAACTTTTTTTAGCTGCTGTCTAGGAACTGAACCACTCAGTGTCAATGGAAAAGGATTTCTCCTTTCCCTTTTCAAATCCTCAGTTCTGTACTTAAGGATATCTATCCTTTCATTGTTCGTATATCCTGATCCACGATGCCCTCACTAATCTTAATCCCATCAAAACCTACAGTTATTTGGACATAAATGTTTTTTGTTCTCTGCTCATACAAAGATCAAAACCAGTTAGAAATTAACTACAAAGCCAGATCCTGTGAAGTGAAATGACCATTTTATCACAAAGGAAAGCTGCCTTTTATGAGAACAAAGGAACATCAAGTTTTACAGACACAGATCCGGGTATCAGGCACATCCACAGTCTGTCGTGTACCTAAAGAGAACTTTTTTCCACTATGCCCTCATTAGCCTTAATTTAATCTTTTAGAACTCCTGGTTGAAGTGCTAAAATCTGTCACAAGACTACCCATAATAGTGTACAGCTCTTCCCCACGTAGCTGTTTAAGTTTAAAACACTTAGAGAACACCCAAATGAAAACTGTGTTACTCCTTCTCATCTATAGCATTCATCCTCGCTTGACGATATCAAATCTAAGAGGAAATAATGAAATTTCTTCCTCGATTCATATATTCCTTGTGACTTTCTGTCAGACAATCTGTTGAATATTTTGTTCGTTATTCACCTGGCCTTTTTTCCCCCCTCCCATTAACAACACCTTCAACCACGAAGGCAGTGCTCTTTTGTCTTTTGCTCCCTTTTTTTTTTTAAATAGAAATGTATAAGTGCATCATATCCACCTCTATTTATTTAAACAGGTGTTTAAAAGTTTATTACAGTATCTAAAAAATACAATATTTCTGAAAAACTATTACATTTATCTGTAAATTCATAGAATCATAGAATGTTTGGGGTTCAAAGGGACCCCTAGAGGTCATCTAGTCCAACCCCCAATTACCTGAAGTAGGAATAGCATTTTCCCATACAAGTTCCCCATGTCAACAATGAAACATATTTATAGCCTAGAGACTGTAACTTTTCAGCACTTTAAAAAGAGGTGACCACCACTTTCCATTGTCTCCCTCCCCAACACCTTTCAGGGTTCTCATTCATCTCTGATAAATGAATAAGCCTAAATAAAGACTTATCCTACACACGCGATAAGATATAACTTTCCTGGACCGCTATCCAGAGCCAGTTCATTCAGGCACATTTAAGAATCCATCAAAAAATGTGGAAAACAGGCAAAAGACAACTTGATGATTCTTTAACAAATAATGAAGCTTGAAAAGGTCACTTTAAACATGCAAATATGTTTCATTACCAATCATGAGCGTACTGAACTGCACTGGAAGCAATCAAAAGGGCAGAGAGTACATGGAATGCAGATGTTATGGCTTAAAATCAGGGTACATCCCACCTTTCAGAAACACAAAACTTACCCCAACAACACTATAACCATGTTATACTTCTAACTTAAACAAACAGAAATAGCTTTGATGCTATGCAACCATGCACAGGGTTGGCGGGAAGAGGAACAGCATTTGGACATGTCCCAACCAAACATCGTGAGTCACCAGGTTCAGTTGTATCACACACTCAAAGCCTCCCCATAGCTTCCTCAGCAAAATTAAACAGCCCAGCAGAACCACGTGGCTTACAAGGAAGATTACAACTTACCAAGAGACACAGCTTGACCAAGGGAGAAACCCAAAGGGAAAAAAACAACACAAGGAATACAACAAAAAGCCAAACTCCAGCAGAGTAGTATTCATTACCTCTCAGTATTTTGCCTGCTCTACCAGAAAGGCAGCTGGAGGAAAGGCAAGATATAGGTAAGTTTCTTAAGCAGCACAAGGCGTATGTGTTTCAGCAATTAAATCCTGCTTTTAATTTCAGGTGATTATGATTAACAGAATGTATCCCACTCTCCTTAATGGCTTTCTAAATTGCTCACCAAAGTATCTGTCTCTTTAAACTCTAGGAGAGCATTATCAAAATCAGTAACTTATTTTTAGTGTCATACTTTTGAGACATCCAACTTGATAAGAATTTCAAAATGCCAACCCTGTATTTCCTACAGTAAAGGATTATGTTTAAAAACGTGGCTGGGTCATTAACATCGCTTAATTAGACACTGGGAAATTTGTTTATATGTGTTTTAATAGAAGAGCCAAGGAACTTTTTAGTGGATCTTTTCCATTTGAAAACTTTTATTTGAAGAAGCCCAAACTTTTTTTCAAAAATATGTTAAGTTTCCATGCAAGTGTTTTTCAGAGGTTTTCTGGATAGAAAATGCAATCACTGGCCAGAAAGAGAAAGAGAAACCACCTGCTAACTATGAGAATACTTGTCTGAGATGTAGGAGACCCATTTTCAAGTCCCCTATTTAATTTATTCTAGGAAGAAAATATCTATCGTTCTAACACATACTGGAAACCAAATCATTATTATTAAATAAATTCTTGCATTGCAAACAGTCCTACATTTTAATTATATTGAAAGAGATTAATGAAAACACTCTAATTTCATCTCATTTACAACAATACAACCACTAAAAATACTCTTGGGTGGGAACAGTCAATATGGATTTACATTTTCACCTCTAAAATAATTGATGGGGTTAAAATAGTCAGTACAGATTTACATTTTCACTTCAAAAGTAATCAATGCCTCTGACATAATCCATGCCATCCATGAACTGAAGACACATGTCACTGCACCATTGATTTAAACAGAATTTAGCTCTGAACGCCTTGGAACAATTCTGCTCGCTAAAAGAACGTTCATCATATTTTCCAAATGCCAACGTCCTCCCCCAGATTTACTTATGCCTAGCCAAGGGAAATTAGGAGGATTTACTATCTGTATTGAGATTATGATGAAGAACTTTAAGTGCTCTTACTGGGGATATCAGAAGCTTCCCATGAAGCTTCAAGAAAATCTTTTTTCAAAGTCTTAGTGACAACATGTTTTCAGCAACCTGTAATGCTACAAGTTTTAAGACTTTTTAATCTTACAGTGCCCTCAGCAGGGAAAACTTACCCTGTAGGTATGTACCAGAATTCATTGTGTGATCATGTGTCTGCCTGACAGAATGAACCTGAATGAACCTAATATTTACCCTTTTAGTACTGATTATATTAATTTTTGTGTTATGCTGGAAACCCTGTTAACTGCAAAAAAGTCGTGATGAACCTTCTGCATGCCTTTGGATGAGGCATCATCTGTATTCCTGGTTGCTTTTGGAGATTTTAGAAAGACAGATATGAATCCTTTTTCTGTACGTGGCCCACTGAGAAAATAACTGAATTTATAGTATTGAACGCATCAATTTTGCCTCAGCCAATGGCATGCAATTTTGAAATCTTGAACTAACCATCAGTCTATGAAGAAAGTTTCGATAAATTAAGGAAAACATACTAAAAGAAAACAGAATGCATGTTCACAAAATCTGGGAAAGGCAGCTATGATCAAGGCATTCCCGATTCTTTCAGTAACTATATCAGTGACACTGGGAAATTCTATACGTTGTACCTATGCTCCCTGCAATAAAAATTAAAATTTAAAAAAAAAAAAAAGGGAAAAAAATATAAATCTTGTAAAATATCCTTGTACCAGGACAACTGTACTTATGAGCTAACACAAGTTTTCTTGTATGATCCCACACTTTGGGTGCTAGGGCCTTCAGCTATTACCTCTCTTGAAGTATCGTGTTCTCAGACCAAACTCCGAGCGGCAAGCCCTGAAGGAAATGGTAATCTCAGGAAATAACATCAGGATGTGTTCAGAATGTGTAAATATTTGCCTGTCTTCTCCATACATGAAGCTTGGCAGGTATATGTTACCCACAGGCATTCAAGACCACTTTTGTCTGGGTGATAAATTCTTCCTTAACTATAAATCAATCATTCAGAAAAGAATATCCATTGAGGGGTTCTTTGGTTTTCTCTCATGTTCACTCTCTTCTACAGTCTGTTTTTTAACACCTTATTACACTTAGGTTGGCGAAGACACCGAGGCGAAGGGCTCCGGAGCGGAGGATCGCGCCGGGGGACCCTTTCCTAAAAGCGGCAAAACCGCGAAGGCAAAAGCGCAGGGAGGGAGAGGGCACCCGAGCCCCCCCCCCCCCCCCCCCCCCACCCTCACACCCACTCCCTACA
>NW_009259035.1:2653660-2661885 GCF_000687185.1 Egretta garzetta | reverse complement strand
AGAAGCGTGGCCAGCAGGTCGAGGGAGGTGATTCTGCCCCTCTACTCTGCTCTGGTGAGGCCGCACCTGGAGTACTGCGTCCAGCTCTGGAGCCCTCAGCACAAGAAGGACATGGAAGTGTTGGAGCGGGTCCAGAGGAGGGCCACAAAAATGATCCGAGGGCTGGAGCACCTCTCCTATGAGGACAGGCTGAGGGAGTTGGGGTTGTTCAGCCTGGAGAAGAGAAGGCTGCGGGGAGACCTGATTGCGGCCTTTCAGTACCTAAAGGGGGCCTATAGGAAAGATGGGGACAATCTTTTTAGTAGGGCCAGCAGTGACAAGACAAGGGGTAATGGTTTTAAACTAAACCAGGGTAGGTTTAGACTAGATATAAGGAAGAAGTTCTTTACAATGAGGGTGGTGAAACACTGGAACAGGTTGCCCAGAGAGGTGGTGGAGGCCCCATCCCTGGAAACATTCAAGACCAGGTTGGAGGGAGCTCTGAGCAGCCTGATCTAGTTAGTGGTGTCCCTGCTCCTGCAGGGGGGTTGGACTAGATGACCTCTAGGGGTCCCTTCCAACCCAAAACATTCTATGATTCTATGATAATTAGTGCCACTAACCAAACAAGGACGGAGACCCAGCCCTGGAGGCAGTCTTTTGTCCTGGTCTTTACTCTGCCTTGGGACGCCGCCTATTTAGTCTACTTGTTTCTTCTTGCCTACGCAATTTCCCCTAGGAGAGCTAAATCAAATACTTTCACATAGGGAAGTCTAATAACCTGAAGTAGCTAAGCAGCAACATTACCTGAATGATTAACTCACATACAGTATTCCTAAAATTATATAGCAGTATTTTTAGATTATACAGTAGCTCCATTGTGTTCTGTATCACCTCCTTTCCACACCTGCAGGAAGAGGTGGATATTTCTGGTTCCATGACATATCGGACAGCTTGTCCAATGGACACATACAAGGTGCATAAAGATGTGTTCAAATTTGGCCATAAACATAGTGCATTTTCAACAAGAGCAAGAAGTCAAAATCAATGGCAGGCACAAAGAGCATGTTGGGAGAGAGACAACTTGTTTCCCAGAATCAGTTTACAGGCCAGGATAAACTAAGACCTGAAAGAAATTATTAGCTCAGGGGAAAACTGGGCAAGTATATGTATTTTATTTTTTTCTTCCATTAGGCTCTGTTTTGATGATGTTATTCTTTGTCACTGCATTGCGTATCAGTCAAAGCTAAGGAGGAGAATTTATTCCACAGCCACATCCACACCCTGCTGGATGAGCTGATGCAAATACTACTGATGAAAACAGGTGATGTTCTACTCAGACAGACTTGCTGACAGTGCCCTCTTCCTTAGGAAAGGTGTGCACAGAGCTACTGAGAAAAAGGAAAAGAGAGTGAATAGATGCACAGATGCTTCTTGCAACAGGACCCATAACACCTACTTCTCACTCCTGCCTTCAGAATAAATTCAGTGCTTTTGCAGATCTCATATACTACGATGATAAAGCCTGCGAAACTAATCAGATGTGTAAGTCTTTTCTCAGAAATTACAAAAATGAAGGCTTTCACCAAAGGCAGAAAGCTGCTGTGTGACTTTTGAAAGTCTGTGCTACACCAGTAAGACATAAGGAGTCATAGAAAAAGTGAATACTGATAGAGGGGATAAAAGTAAAGAGTGGGAGGAATCAATTAAACCACTGAAGAATGATGAGAGACTGGTTTAAAATAAGCTGAAGATTGGGGGGGCAGATTAGGAGAGGTGGGCTTGTGTGAGTCATACTTCTGTAACTCCATTCACTTTAGTAGAAATACCAAAAATATTTCTGTAACAAACAAAAACAAAAAACCACAGAGGCTTCAGAGTTTACATGCTGCTCAGTGGAAGCAGAAAGTCAGGCGGAGCATGGAATGAGAGGGACAAGAGCTAATGAGGCGTCCCACCCATCCGTGAAGGGATGACTGAACCCTGTGTCTGCCCATGGGTTATAATGTCTATGTGATTATTTCAGAGTCCGTTTTGAAAACAAAAAGAAACAATACATTAAAATGGTCAAGTGCAAGCAAATATTTAAAATACTGGAAATAGTGCATTTAAGGAAGAGAGGGTAAATAGGCTGCCTGTGTGTCAACTAGCATAAGAAGTTTTTTGAAGTATAGGCCCAATTTGTTGTCTTCATTGCTGATTAAGTTAGGACAAGATCTCATTCTTCAGCTAGATATGTAAAGTCACATTCTCAAAGATAAGTCGCCTTGGCTGACCAGCGATCATTATTGTGACTGTCATATTGATTATTCCAAACATCTGCAGTAAATATATTAATCTGATTATTGACCAGATGGAAAATTTATCTCCTGTTAAAGCTGTACGCACAAATGTCATGAGCTGCCAGAGAGTCATGCCCATTAGTGGCTGCAAAGGTCTGCATTTACAGAGCCTGTAAAGCTGCAGGATGAATGGCAGAATTATTAGTATAGGCCTAATTTAGTACAGATCTATACCTTACTAGACCTACAACAGTGGTAACACTACTAAGGACTGTTAGCTTTTGCTACTTCTGCTGGCGTTTCCATTCCATACTCAGGGAATTAGCATCAAGAGTATTAATTACACAAGTCAGAACACAGTAAGATAATAAATGCTGGAAGAAATTCTCAGCTCCCTCAAAGCAGAAAGGAAAGAATGTAAGGATTTTTTTTCTTATGTTCAATTAGTAAAGCATGGTTGAGATTAATCATGGAATTGAAATGCAATTAAACACTGCTATAATAAATTACTATTATGGTTACTATTTACAACTTGGTTGTGGCTAATAACCAGTGAGACTGTTGCTTATTATAACAGATAATGATTAATTAGGTAATATTAGATATCTTATGTACTAAATGGCTGTCGTGGATCCCTTCTTAAAAGTGCCTGTCACTGTATTCTAGAATAATTTTTAAAATCATAAAATACCATTACAATAAAGCACAGTATAATAAGTAGGAGAAAAGAACAGGTTCTAAAAAATGGATGAGACATTGCTTGGTAAGTTGACCTTTCAGAAATACCCCCTCCTTCAGTAATGTTCTAAATGAAAGGCAAGATTATTTTTAATTACAGCTTATGAGCATAGATTCTAGAAGTCATAATTAAAAGTCACTCACATTTGAGCCAGCTACAGTTTTGCTATTATAACATAGAATAACACTTGAGTTAAGGTTGCATGACAAATACCAGTCTGCTCTGTTGCATTTCAAATTCTTAATTCTGAAATTTTTCAACTGTGACATAACTTTTTCCCCAAGATAAAGCTCTAAATCTTCAAGAAATATTATACAGGGACAGAAGGATAAACTTCCGTTCAAAGGAAGATCCCCCTGTGGAAAGGTTTAAGTGCAAAACCACCAACAAAGAAGATGTTCTTTTATGAGAGAAGAAATAAACCTTTCCCATAGCATAGGAAAGATCTTGCTTTTTTTAAATAGCTTTAACCACGGAAAACAGCAGAGGACTGAAAGCTGGAATTTGACATAAAAACAACCCTTGCTAAAAAGAAATGCCTATGAGTGTTTTATCAAAAATTGGTTTAGAAAAGCTTTTCAACAGTGCACTGTCTGCATACACAAACAGGATTTTTCCCTAAGCTTTTAAGGAACACGGCTAGGGAAGACTGCTCCAAACGCAGGTGTGTCACTAACTGCACAGGGAGAAGGAAACCCAAAGCCACCTAAAAAATTGGTTGCGCTTCTGGCTACCGTGCAAAGTTGCTCTTTCCTCACGCAAAACCGAACTCCATTGCTATTTCACTATTTACAATAGTTATGGAGCGAAAGTTCCTGAGTGGCATTAATGATGCATTTAAGTTTTCATTTTCTCAGGGTTGCATTTAGGATTAAATATCACTGAGTTGGCTACCCTTATTTCTTACTCACTTGTTTTCTATTCATTTTGCCAGGTATGCCTGACACTCTTTTAAAGGTACTGTGTTAACATAAATAAAACATAATGATTCCATTAAAATAATGGTGTATGATGCACTCAGGTGGAATATCTCTTGCCGTACTGGAAAAGACTGTCCTCCAAATATTCTGGGGTACGGTCTCACATGATTTGGATCTTTCTGGCAGAGCTGCATATCACAGCATGTGCAATATAATGCCAAAACTGTAGCTGAGTTCTGTGTTACCAGAGCAGAGATGCAACATGTGAGCGCTCCCATGGGAATCTTGCTTCCGACTTTCCTTAGATTAAATTCAAAATTTTAAAATGTTTTTGAACAAGCTTAGGCTCTCCTTCATATTTATAGAGCACATATCCTGTGGGATTAAAAATGACAGGCATCTGCTTTGGTGAAGTTGGATATAATAAGAGTATGATGACAGGATTTGCATTCTTTCTTTATGCAGAAATGCAGACTTTCTTTTGAAGATGAATTGACAATATCCAAGAAAGGACCGTTCTCTTTCTTGGTAGAAAAACAGGTACGATTGAGAACATGGGCTTGGTTTCATTTCACAGTCTAATATAAAAGCTCATTAGCTGAGAGCTCTTCAAACTATCCCAAAGAGACACAGCTTTTATACCATCCTGCTTCGTTACACCTGTGTTTTCAGAACCACCGAATGGAATTTCTTTTTCAGTCTTCATTTCTACAGCAAGGAGGTGGGAAAGGTTATTATCATGTCACTAAGGGAAATGCATCATCCCGTCATCAAAAGCCAATATTATAGACTGACAGAATTTGGAGGGAGTTATGGCTTGTAAACCAGTCATTCACATTACTATTGCAACAATATTGCTCTCTCTTGGAGTGAGTCAGGGAGAAATAACAGAAACTGTTATGTTTTATATTACTTTTATTTCCACTTAAGGGCATTGGCTGTGAGATGTATTTGACTTTTTCCTGGTCTGGCCTCCATTTTACTTGAATTCCAAAGGAAAATGTTTCCCATTTTGAAAATTGACTGAAAATGAAAGATTAATGCTTCCTGCCTTTTTTTTTTTTTTTTCAGTTTCTTGTACCATTTTATACTATAAAATATAAAGGAAGGAGACTTTTAATATGAAGAAATACCTTCATTTTTTTATTAGAGCAACTATTCCACTTCAAAGAAGTCATCTGCAACCCATTTTGAGCTATACAAGCACCATTTCCTTTGAAAATAAATAAAGGCACTACAGTGTGTTTGTCAGAGTGCTCCTGATGCAAACAGAGCAGTGTTTGCTTACTTCAGCTGAGAATTTAAAAGCATGAGAGTTTATTGTAACTATTTCAAGTTAGATTTTCTTACTACTTTTGCCTTTATCAGAGCTGAGCAGCCCATTTTGTTGTATGTGACATATCTTAGTGGTTTCCCAGCCACAGGGAGAAACAGTAACTACCAAATCTGCCTTGTTGAGTAGACTTCAACGTGCATTTAATGCGGTTTCCCAAGAAAAAAAAAAGACATGTGTGCTCTAGTACCTTGGCACAACATTGCTCAATTTCAGCCAAATCTGATTGAGAGTTAGAGGTCTTAAAAAGATTAAACACCAGAAGCAGAATGAGGACCAGTGAATAGCTGGCCACGGATATCCCATCTGCACCCCCACTGATGAAACCACCAATCAAGCACAGTCCTTAACCATTCTAGGAACAGGAATTAGCTGGCTGGCTAGCTGGTTATGAACCATAGGGTAGAACTCTTGCACAGACTTACAAAATATGGGCAAAATTAAAAAAAAAAAAACAAAAACAAAAAAACAAACCACCAAATTTTTTTATGGGGTTGGTTGGGTCTGAAGGAGGCTGCTATTTCCTGTGCAGGAGAGAGGCAAACTTTACACCATCAAACTTCATTGATTGTACTTCCTCAGCCTTAATTCAGTGTCATCACAAAGCGACTGAAAACACAAGCCAAGCTACTACTTGTTTTCATACAGTAGGTGGAAACGTACTGGGGAAAGTGGGGATTTTAAAGGGGATCTTCCTGTGAGTGTAACTTCGTCCATAGTGTGACACAGGTTTGAGACAATGGTGCTGAAACCCCAGGTTCCCTCTTCCTTGTCTCAGCAAACAACTGGCAAAGCAACCACTTTGCCTGCAGCAGCAGCATTCTGAATACCCAGGTGGCCTCAGGACACCTCTTCCAAGAGTCAGGCTCTGTCTAAGGCCATTCTGTGTCCCAGGGCTGGATACCATGAAGTTAGGTGAAAAAGTGACATAGGGCCACTTGTTCCTCACAGCTTAAACCTTAGGAAGTTGCAGATATCGTCCCATCATTTATTATTAAAATTAACTAAAATGACAGGCCTGTGGCTTAGACTGGATTTATGCCAAAATTGTTCTTTGACATATCTTTAATGTCTCCTGTATCTTTGCAGTAAGTAATCATTGTTTCATTAAAATTCAGACTTCAAATGCAATATAAAGAGAAATCTGTTGATGAAAAATAGCATACACACATATAGAAGAATGCACGTATCAAAATTCATTGCCAGCACATGAGATAGATAAAAGCACAGTCTTATAAATACTGGTTTATAATAGCTCTAGTCTGCTGGAAGAACAATCTTCTTAAAACCAGCAACATTTTATTCTAGGTTCTTGAAAACTGCATTATTGTGATACACAAGAACATCTGCTGATATCCCAGTAATTTAAAGAAAAGGAAGCAGTAGTAATGGCAGTTCATAGTACATTAGATAACATGATTAGCTGAAATTCATACGCAATATTTATTAGGGAATGAATTAACTGTACCTTGAAAAAGAATGGCTCCTCAGGAAGAGGGCTAACAGGGAGTGAGGTGGTGCTACTAGCTGGGCTCATGTCCGTACTCTGAAAGAAAAGCACACAGGAGTTTGTATTTCCAATCAATTTCTATGGACATCTTTCTACATTTTGGAAAAAAAAAAAAAGGAGTTGAAAAACAACACTGAAAATCCAACAGAATTAGATTGACAAAGCAACTGCAATCTGTACTGTATTTACCTTTAGTAAAAGTATTTCACTAATGGGTAAGTACTTTGCATTTTCTTTATTTTAAATGACCTCCTCATTCAGACTGAAATGTATGTACCAATATGCAAACGTACAGTCTACAAAACAGTAATACAAGAGAACACAAAAATTTGTTCATATAGAACAAGCTATGATATACTTTTTAAAAAAAAAAAAATTAGTTTTGGGGTATCCCAATAGTAAACTTAAAAGGCAAAATCAACAGGAAAGCAATGCATTGCAGAAAAGTATTTGGGTCAAAGTTTAAAAAAGGATCACTTTCACATGAGTCAACATATCTTACAAAGGAGCACTAATATTTGAAAAGAAACAGTCAACAGCATAGTTAATGAAAATAAGTCAGTAAACTTCAATGGACCTATTCAGTCAAAATGCTTGAAAGATTGATCTAAAAACTCACTATTTTTTAGGTGATATTTCAGTAACCTGTTGGTTAGCATGGTCATTATTTTTACAGATGTGACAGATATGAAAAGAAGTGTGGAAACTCTCAATAATTTGGAATGGTAATGATAATAGAAGAACAAAACCTGGATTTTAAAAAATACACAAACGATACCAAGATTGTTCTGGAGAAAACTAGAATATATAATACTACTTGGGAATAAGTCCTTAAGTGCTAAAATGAAAAGGTCCACCACCACCACCACTAATAAAACAGAAAAGATGTCATGAAGAATATAAAAAAAACCAAGTTTCCATGGGCCAGAAGTTCATTTCCTTTTCATGCCGGGGCATTGCAATGCAGAATGATTTAATGAATTCAGCTTATGCAATTAACTAATCAGACATCTGGTTTCACAGCGCTATGAATCTATTATGACCCCTTCAATAAGCCCAAGTTCTGCAAGTGAAGAATACCACTCCACCCATGAAGTTCTAACAGTTCATTCATCAGAAGGTCTTTATGCAGAGATACCATACTTCATTCAATCAACTCGTACAGGATGAAAACTAAGACAAGATTTTGGATACAAAATCTCTATGTCAGATCTGAAATAGAGGGCACAAACTTCAAAGTTAACACCTACTGAGAAAATCACCAAGTTTAATTAGATACATATCAGTTAAACCATACCTGAAAGAAAAGACAACAGTTACTTGCTGAATAAAAGGGATGCAAGTAAAGGAGCAAGGAGGGGACCATAGTAATTATTTCCTAAGATACAGTCAGGTAGTTTATAACCCATGGAACACCAAGAAGTTGTTGAGGAATTAGGGAGATTTTATATATATATATATA
>NW_009259035.1:2614280-2653617 GCF_000687185.1 Egretta garzetta | reverse complement strand
ATAATAACATGTCAGAAAGCCACTATCTTTGCTGAATCCGTCACTCTGGTATTCACAAACTTTACAAATTTTAACACAGACTCCTGCACTTGATGATCAAGGAAACTGGCTGATAGTATTTACTGAAAGGAAGTGAAACAGTTCTTTTAGATTAAATTCAAAGTGCAGACAAAACCGGAGACCTCCTCTGTGAGAATGTGCTGTCTCTAAAGCCAATGGTTCAGCTGAGGACAATTTGCCTTTTAATTTACATAGAATAGAAAAAAAAAATCTAAGAGGGAAAAAAAATAAAGTAGCTGCTTTCCAAACCAAATCAAGTGCCCTAATTTGCAATTAGACGTGGGAGGAAGGCAGTCCAATCTTTTAAGCATTCAAACAGCCTTGGTATGAAAATCTGCAAAGCAGACTGGTACCTGTATGCTACACGAGCTGCAAGTTCTTCCACGATAGCTGGAATCGAAGAAAGGTTGAACAACCCTGAGGATGCCAAAGCTGCTTTGACAAAACTGCTCAGGGCACATCCACACGATGGCCTCAGAAAAACATCCGCTCTTCTGCAATGACTGGACAGGAGCCAGCCCAGGTCTGGATGCCACACTGACGTGGCATGGTGGCGGAACTAGAAAGGCTGTTGAGAGGTGGGGTATATTAGTAGGGGCACCACGACCATATAGCTTCTGGACTGCAAAGGGTTTGTGTCTGACCAGATAAGAGCACTGGCAGAAGAGCCGGTGTCTGGCTACAGCTGTCCACGCATCCCACGTGTCCCTCAGCGGCCCCTCCAACAACTTCAGTAATTTTCCTAAGGAACGCAGAGCAGCTTCTCTGCCAGTGTAGATTAATTAAATCCAGTGGCACTAACACAGTTTGTTATAGCGGAGAATTGAGTGAGACAGTACCAAAAGGGTTGTTTCTTGAGCTATTAAAAAAAAACCCTTCCAAACTAATCACTGCTTTGAGAGATGTTGTCAACTTGCCTTCCTGAAGGGAGATATTAACAATTCCAAACAACATCACACTTCCCACCCAAATTTACCATCCACAGGGTATCTGTCACAATCACACTTTGCAGTCTGAAGCTCCCCATACATAAAACCCCTACCTCCGTGAGGAACTCACCCAATGAGGACTTTTGATTTGATGCTGCCTAAATTAATCCTGTCCTCATAAAAGCAGCACTCACTTTAAATCTGGCTGAAAGTTGATAGATTTTAGTTATAAATTAACTAGAAGTTGCTACACCATTAGGCTGTACAATCTTATCTTGTAAGTTGTAGTAGGTGTTAAACATCATTTATACCATAATTATACATATTAGGCAAAATTAGGTAAATTGGGACACCTCCTAATTTTGCAGTACTTTGCTGGGCAACTGTAATATTTAAGATCTATTTTTGATGCACAGTGATACCACAGCTCAGTTTTGTAGACTGAGCCTTTTCCCTGCGTCGCTGGAAACCTGTGAGTGTTCTGGAGCGCACTGAATGTTTCAAAGCATTAATCATCTAAACTCCATCTTTGAAATGTCTGAATGCCAAGCAATTCAAGTATTTCTCAGAACAACCATTTAGAAAATACTGTCTTGCCCATGTCAAAAACAACCCTGTGAGCTTTTCTTTCAGCACTTTTAGGCCATTTTTTAATTTGGAACAGGCTGTTAAAATCCAGCAAATGAACATTATTAGAATTTTGCCGATAATTGTTGCATGATTACAATGATCGATGCTCAAGTTTTCTTCTAATTTCTAGAGTTGATCAGCCTAAATATACATCATCCTCACTCTGCAACTGAACGGGTACCATGGAGCCACTGCCAGGCCGGGCTAATCATTTGTCTTCAGAGAGGAATGTTGAAAATGTGATTAACTATCAGGAAATTTCTTGATAACAAGAGAAAGGAAGAAAAGAAGTTTAAGAGAACAAATTTTTCCCACTTCTGCATCCTGTTTGGAGATCCAGGATTGGGATCCTGCTTGAGGACAGATTCCCACCACTTTAGCTGGATTAAAGAGAAAGCAGTTCTTTCTGGAGCTCTTAAAGTAGTCACTGGCTTCTTTTGCTTTGGTTTTTTCCACTTGTGTACACCTGCCTGAAAACAGAATGTTTCATAAACCTGCATACTGACATAAATTGTCTAATGGCAAATCAGAGAATGTAGTCAGTGTTTTTCCAGCAATACAGAAGATCAAGTATATATAAATGCGCATTGTGAAAACCATGCTTTTTCTAAAACAAGGCACCTCCCAGTCTTCAGCAACTGTTCTTTAAATAAAAAAAGATTCACCTTGCCTCATAAATTGGGATTTTTTCTCTCTACAAGCCCTCATCTTTAATCTGATCTTCTCTAGGAAGAGGCCTATGTATCAACCTTTGTTAATTGTACCATGAATTATGGACCATCCACTGTATATCATCCACTGACAGAAGCCAATTTAATTTGCTACAACTGCTTTTCAACAAGGGTAAACACTGCAATGATAGTTGGCAGACATTGACTTCTCTGGAGATCAGTATCACAATTTATTGATCTAAGAAGTTAATACTGACAGAGAAAACCTTCAGTGGATATTAGAGCTAGAGATCAAATAAATCTTTATAATAACTGAAGAAAAGACAATCTGTGTACTTTATAGCTTTTTCAAAGGAGTAGTGGATGAGTGTTGAACTGACTTTCATGGTGATAGTTTTAGTTGTATCATAAGTTATGCCACTAAGTATCATTTTATAATCTAGAAGTTGAGTAGAACCAGGAAATTAAATAAGTGCAGTCAGCAAGCTCAGTACTGACATTTTGATATACTGAAGGTAATCAAAGAGCCACAAATCAATTTGTTAATGGATCTGCACAACATCTTTATAAAATATTGTGCTTAAATATTATTATCCTGTTTTATCAACAATGGTTAAAAAAGAAAGGGAAGCAATTTGCTCAAAGCTATGAAGGGCTGTTAAAAACAATGACAGAAATCAGGAGCTCACAAGTCTAAGCACTCCGGTTGTTCATTTGGAGTGTGCAATGCACCCCTGCATACTTTTGGAGTGCTGTGATTTCTGTAGTTTCTGTATTATTTAACATCATGAAGAGGTTTTGCTGATACATACACTTCCTGCAAATAAAATTACTGCAAACAATTGACGCCAGCAAAATCAAAATTAGTTTTGATAAGAAAAAATAGCAGACACATGAAATGAGCTTTCACCTCCTAGCCCCCACCATGTTTGATTAGTTTTCTCCAGTATCTCCAGTCTCACTCACTAAGAATGGAAGTGCCTCCTTAAAATGTGTTTAGGCCTATTTTTTAACATCTTTGAATACAATCCAGGTGGTTATTTAGAAACCTACATCACGTGTCTTTTATTAGTAGGTATAGTTAATTATTCTTACTAATTACTAATATGTGTAATTATCAGCTGAGACATTTGATTATTGTTTTCAGGTATTTGCCTGGTACATTGCCTAGAGCTTGCTGCTCCTGTAGCTTAGAAGGCTGTGTAAGTCTTGCACCTAACCTGAATTATCGTTGCTCCCATCACCGGGGAGAACCATAAATTACAGCTGCTACGGCTTCTTACTACCTCTTTTCATGTTAGTAGGTGAGGTGTGAATAGCCAAATAAGTTTTCAGTCATTCAATTATCTACTGATTCTCAACCAGCACTTAGCGTACAGGTGGACAGATTAGTCTCGATTCCTCTTACAATCTAAGCAAAGTTAATCACCTGAGCTGTGAAATGCCAGTGGGAAATTTCACCTCATTTAAGATAAGATGCTGATCTGTCACTTAACAGCATTTGTATGTCTAGTACTGTTTATTTTAGAAGACTCTGAGTTCTCAGGAACTCTGAGCGAACAGATTAAATGCAATATTTTGCACGGTAATTTTTTTCATCAAGGAAGGATCAGGATGAAGGATATTTTGTTGACTGCTATTTGTTTCTACTTTGAAAAATAGCTGGAAAGATGCTCTTATGGCCTTTTAATTATGTTAAATTAATTATAAAGCCCATAACCAGGAAGCAACATAAAGAGTGTATAACCAGTCTATGTTTGGTTGCAGGGCTACAGTGTTTGAAATAGTTTTGATTATATTTTCATATTGTTTAATTTATATTTCATATATATTCATTTTACTCAAATATTTAAGCTTACTAAGCTAGCTATCTCCCCTCTCCTTATACTAAATGCAGAAGTGTAAGAATACCAAAGTACCAGCCCCAAAGCACTGTTATTATCTGCTTTTCGGTTTCTAAAAGGGCAATATGAAAATATGTAACATATAAAACATCTGGTAGCTGGCACAAGGAGAACACCATAATAAGTATGTTTTCAAATTTGTAAAAAAAGTAAAAAGCTGAACGAAGCCTCTAAATAGAGGCTCAAGAACTGGAGATTGTTGGTTTACAATTGCGTACATACAAAGGGAAAAAAACAGCCTGTTTGCATAAGCATATAAACGTCACATTACTCAAAATAAAAAATGGCCTATATATCACTACATAACTAATAGATTTATTTAATAGCAAATATCCCTTCCTTTCTGCTCTTTATTTTCACCTTGATTTATCAATGCTCATCTTTCCAGTCTGCCTTTATTCCCCATTTTCCTTCACAAGACTCGTAATAAACAGAGACACAAGTTTCCTCGGTCAGATAACTCCCTGGCACACAGAGGTCAGATGAAGGGTCCATTATTAATATGTAGGAGAAAACCACTTTTACCTTCCCAAACAGAAAATTCAACTCGAGTTAATCTCCAAAAACTCCCTTCACTTCTATCGGCAAGCAGAATGTAATTTTGCAAGTAATTTGGACAATGACTTTGGGGTTAACATCGCAGGATCATCGATGCCTGTCACTGCGTGAGTTGGGACTGCTCCTATGACACATTATATTAAAAGCAACTCCAGTCATATTTTTATCCTAATGAAAACCAGGGGGTTGCTTTCACAGATGCAAACGCTTTGTTGACAACACAGTGGAGAACTGATTTCCTTGAGCAAAACTCTACTCCCTCTTCAGTTTCTATTGTTTCTTTCATACTTCATTGACTACACTATCCAGCCTTGACGTTTTGTTATTGTATATTCTTCCCTAATAATATCATATAACATCAGCTTTTTCTGCTCTTTCAGCAGTCAATTGAGAGAACCAAGTACTCTCCTGGGATTTTAATCTGCAGGTTGCCTATTTCAATTGCTTTTCTTTCCTTGCAGGAGATCTTTCAGGTTAAAATATACACAATTTTTTTCTCAAACTGCATTCAGTTTTGTAGCAAATATGACCGCTTTCTCATACAGTAGGTTCAGTGATTTTTTTTTTTTTTACTCCAGTCACAAAGACATTTTCTTTCTCCAAAGCCCACATCACAGCACTAAGAGTAACTACACTGATACCCCATACTACAGCCATAGCCTGTATCTGGAAGAAAATGTCTGCATCTACTCCAAGAAGAGTCTAGCAGCAAAGTATCTCTGGGCTCTCTCAAACGCCTACATCTTCCCTGCATACTGATCCATCACTTGTCTGCCCTTTCAAACAAAACACTGAGAAAAGAAGTCATCAATTAATTAAACTGAGAAGGATCAAATCTGATAACAGAATCGACTCCTTTCCCTCCCTTACACATTCATGAATGTTCTGCATCACCATGTATCATAACATTCTGGGACCAAGAAATAAGCTGGAGCCAAAAAGGATCAGATATTAATACAAATGATAGATGCGCCTAGAATTACATTAAAGAGGATAAAAATGTACACAGGATATACATTTATATGCTTCTGGGTATGTGGAAATAACTGTCTGGATGGCTTAGGAAAAAAAAATGCTCCTGAAAACAGGTTGTTCTGTAAGTTCTTCTGAAGTATCCGCAGATGGCCACTGCTGAAGCCAGACATGGATTTAGGTGCCAATTTCAGCAAACCAGTTTCTATGCTCACAGTTCCTATGAGTTCACACACCCATACAATTAACTGTTCTCCATCAAGCTCTGAAAGATGTTCGTGACCTCCTTACAGCCTCTGTAACGTCTTTTTTAGTCTACAAGAGAAAGACACGATTCTTTCAAGTCAAATATCTATTTGCATTGGCAATCAATGACTATTTTTCTTTAAGGTACACATTTTCTCATACACTGAACTCATGTCCAAAAAACCACACACACTTTACTGTTGAGTTCATCCCTTTGCCCATAAGTACACAAGTGATATCTCCTGCAACACTGTGGTCAGTTTTCTGCCTACAGTTTCCCTGCCACATATTGTTTTCACCTGAATAAAGACAATGTTTCATAACATTAATAAAACTGAGTTTTTCAATCTGAACAGAATTAAGCCAGTCTTATTTTTATTAATAATTTGCTGCTCAATTGTCTGGTTGTTTTTTACCTTTATTTTACTATGTAAACATCAAGAACAACATTGAGATTTTCACACTGGTGTTTTAATGTGAGGCTATGTTTTATTTTTCTGTGTTTCTCAAAAAGATTCCGATGCCTTCAATTGCTATGCATTTCATTGAGGTTTTAACAAGACACTTTGCACTTTCTAAATGTTGTGACTACAATTATTCTCACTTCTTCATCAGTTCTCAGAACGGTTTTTACAATTTCAGTATGGAACCACTTCTGTCAGGGTATTTTAACTTATTTAGACGCAGAGGCTTCATTCTCAAAACTGTCTTAAATTCCCCAATAACTGCTTAAAGAAAACATTTTAAACATCTGTATGTGTCTGCTGCTACATCAAGGAAGACAGACTTTTCTCTCCCACTGCAAGAAAAGAAGCAGGTGACATTTAACAATTTGAAATACACTTTCTTTCCCCGGCTGCAGCACTTCTGTATGATGTTCTTAGAAATAAAAGGCAGACATTTAGTAAGTTTTGCCATGTTATTTGCTTCACAGTGTTTATAATAGTAATGTTCTTTAATGTTTTTAGCAAGTTGAATCCCTTTGTGTAATATGAAGCAAAATTTCAGCTCCTGAAATGTAGAAATTCTGATTACCATGGACACAGTTTCGAAGCATGCTAAGCCTGCTTTTCGGTTTAGCAACTTGCTTCCCAAATGGAGGTGGTCAAGGCAGAAAAATACTCCTTAATTTTGTAAATATGTGGTATGCTGAGTTTCTACCTTCAGACAGCAGCTTTCATTCTTAAGGGAAAGACTAAGAAGGGTAAGGCACAACGGGAACTTCAACTCCCACCCTGGCAGAGGGTTCAATAGAAATTACCCCAACTGCAGTAAGCTCACCAGAGTCTGTCTAGCTCTACTTGTTCTTCTTTCCTTCTCTAGTCTAATACTAATTCTCTTCCCACCAGCTCAAATCAAGATCTGTTAAGACTATCCATTCTTTCTTACCTCTTAGGGTACTTGCACAGCATTTTGTATTCACCATACTTCCCCCTCCCACACCCATCCCATCACCAGCATTGCTTCTGTTGTGCCATCCGTCTGAACCGGAAAGTCCTCCCACCTTCTCTACCTTTCTCCCTTCCTTTGGTTGACGCCCATCCCCTTCAGCCCATATATATATAGGCTGATATATATAGTATAGAAATATATAAAAATATATTTAGATATAAAAATACACACACAAAATTGACTGAAGGAATCAGTTTATGTAGTTGCTGTGATGTAGCAGCCGTATGACTGGTTTGCTAATGAAAAGATACGCAGTGCAGCTGGTCAGATACTGCACGTCTGAAAAATATGTCAGGTTTCACTACAGTGAACCTCCGTTTTGACACAGCTTCTCAGCCCCAAGCTCTGTACTGTCTGGGGAGGCCAAACTGCATCACTTAAGAAACTGATGTAACTTGCAAAGGAACAGAGGAGTTCAAAGTCGCCTGTACTGGTACTTAGGCATGGCATCATCATTATTTTTAGAGCCCTCAGCTGAGCATTTTGTTTTCATTTTTGTGTTTTGCAATGGAATTATATATTAAATTTGATGAGATATCTGAATAGCATTTTACAAAGCCATTAGCAATAAAAAAATTCATTTTTAATTTATATTATGTCCAGGAGTACAAATGAGTATAATTTCTTCCTACCTTTCAACATTAACAGGGAAACCAGAGAGAAAAATTGAACACACCTTTCACATTCATTTAACTACAATAAAATATAAAGAGCTTTTCAAATGAAAAAATACTTTTTTCAAAGATAAATACTCTCTGTTTTCTTTGGAAGTATTGCTATATGCATCTCCACTACTGTATTTCTATATTTATGTATTTTCTAGTTTGGTAATTCTACAAAGGTTAAGGTACGGGCTCAATCACCATGTGTAAAATCAGTATTCCTCAAAACAGGTTTGGTAAAACTATTACAGAAATAAATCAGCAAGAGTCGAAGCAAATGAAGAGACATGTCAGCAAACTCCTAGGCTCATGCTACAGGCTAGGAATTTATTCATATTCATGTTATGCCATGAAGCAGCTGGCACCTCGGCTTATCTGATGGCAATCTCTCCACATGGCTCCATTGAGGTTCTTTTATCTGCTTCTCTTCCCTTCCCTTTGCATCCACCACTACAATTTTAGCTCACAGCAGCTGCCACTGCTTACAAGAATCTCTGTAGGCTCAGTTATGGTAAAAACAGAAGTTTTTCTTGGCATCGTCGTTGCATCTTTCACTCCCCAGCACCACAGAGGTGATGGCAGGTGCTAACACCACTTGGCTGCTGCAGGGAGGCCGTGTGGTTGTCACCGCATCAGCTGCTTCCAGAGGCAAGCGCGTGAAGAGCAAACTGCATGTGACTACCTCATCCTCGGCATGAGCTAGCATGCAAGCGAAAGCTAGTTCTTCTTCCTTAAACCCCCAAGAACTCCAAGGGAAACTGATATCCGAAAGGATATAAAGCAACAGCCAGAGAGATCACAGGATCTGCAGGCAGCAGCCACACTCTGGGTTTAAGTGATGTCCGTATGCAGAGCTGGGCTTGAAAAGCCTGGCTCACGTTATTCCTTTTGTACTCTGGCTCTTATCCCACTGCTGCTCGCAACCTTTCAGGGGTGCTAAGTTCAATACAAAAATTTTATCCATTTTTCATGCCTCTTGAAGTTGGGACAATTTTCTATTTGTCTGCATCAGATACTACATACAAAGGACAATCTTGGAGAGGACGTCACTCCGAGAACAGAGACGAATGTTTTTTGGCAAAGAGTTTGCACTGGAATACAGGAAATGAACAGCTCAAATATAAGAAACCTTTAGCACATACACTGCAGATCCAAAAACAGACTTGTGGAGCATTGCATTTTCAACAGAAGAAATCAATACTGAAGGACTGCTAAGATCAATATCGCCCATGCCTATCTATTTTATTATACCTTTCAATTAATGACCACATACTTTTTTGCCAGAAGTTCTGCTTCAATCAGAACACATGATTATGGCTTTTAAAAACACTTTAGCACATACACTGCAGATCCAAAAACAGACTTGTGGAGCATTGCATTTTCAACAGAAGAAATCAATACTGAAGGACTGCTAAGATCAATATCGCCCATGCCTATCTATTTTATTATACCTTTCAATTAATGACCACATACTTTTTTGCCAGAAGTTCTGCTTCAATCAGAACACATGATTATGGCTTTTAAAAACCTTTTTTTTTTTTTTTTTTTTTAAACATACAACACCCATACTGCAATACTGGAATGTTGCAAAGGGCCTGGAAGCTGCCCACATATGATCAGAAGAAAATTCTGCTGTCAGGTTTCAATCCTTTCCAGTCTAATGGCTCAATTTCTTTCACTCAGTTATGCTTGTCCTTCAGTAGTATAAAGTCTAATTGGTTTCTGTGTTAGAAGGGTGATGGACAGGTGCCCAGAAGCAGTTTTAACTCTTGTCATAGCCAGAGACACAGACTTCAGTACCAGGAGTTCTGGGAAATCTTACATTAAACAAAATCACATTAATTCACTTTCTCAAAATAATGATAATTTGCAACTTTTACTGGTGGACCTTAAAGACTATATCTTAACAGTGAATATAAATGGCTTGTACATCACTCTTCATTTGTTTGTTTTCTGCAAAGAAGTTAGAGAATATCATATCCAGTAAGCAGGAAAAAAATGCCATTCTGTAGCTTTGTAACAGATGCATGCAACAATCCAACAGAAATTCTTCATCATTTCCTTCATGAAGGAGAACAATGATTTTTGCAGGATTCTTGCTGAATGCTTTCTACAGGTTATTGTGGACAGGTACCTAAACTTAAAATTAGGTAAGAATACTCCAGTTAGGAAAACTACTTGCAGGAATATATTTTTCAGAGGATGTTTACAACATCACACAAACTAGAAAACATCTGCTTACCACAAATTTCCTACAACAAAAGAACTTTGCTTTTAAAACATCACTAGTAAATGCTTAGATTGGGAGCAAGTGAAAAACGAGCCTAACCACCTGCAAGTCAGACCATGTTATTTTAGAAAATCCCAAACCCAGGAATTAAAACCGCTCAGGCTTATAATCTCATGGATTTTGTAGGGAAGTGAATGACTATGCCATTCTCCATGAATTACAATCCAGCTATGCCAGAAAGGAACCATCCCACCAAAAAATTAATCGAGGTCAAAATATGTATTAAGCATATGTGGTAGAAGTAAGAAAAATCAGAAACCTGAATGTAACTGTTGATATTGTTAAACTCTTTTCGGGGGAATCTTGCACAGCTTGAAGCATAATCAAGTGGAAGGAAACTGCCCTTCAACGATTTCCAGAGCCCCAGAAGATACCTCCCTCCCTTCCCATACATAAAGACGTTGGATTCCAGATGCCTACAAATGCATTCCTGATGTTGTTTCCACATGGATTCCTAACCTATCCTAAACATCAGAAAGGAAAAAAAAAAAAATGCACAGTATTTCCAAGTATTACATGAATAAGTAAATAATCTCAACTTATTTTGAAAACACACTTATTCCACTGAGGGGCAAAAGTAATGAAAGTTTTTAAACAATTTTGGAGAGAAAAGGGAGTTTTTCCTTGAACATAGCATGTCATATAATTCCAAATCTTCAAAAAGACACGCATGGGCCTTCAACAGATTTACACAGCAGTGACAGTCACAGATTTAAGTGATTGATGTTCCTGTTTTGCAAGCCATTTCAAGCAGATGAAGGGTACTGCCCGTGTAGAGTGTCATGTATAATTCGGGCCTGAAGTAGTGAATCACAATTAATAAAGTTCAATTTATGAAATCAACACCAATGGAAAGAGACAAGGAAAAATTAAGTGGGGGAAAAATGTAAAAATGCATGAACTTCTAAATGGAATTGATAACTTTATTTTCTACTTTGAGCAGTATGATCACTTCTGCAGTCTCATTTGAATACATCTATAATTAAAGCTGATTAATGGTTTATAGTAGAAAAAGAATATAAATTTCAATTCTCATGACCATTTAAATACTTTTCAGGAGAAACAGCACTTTCTTCTTCTTCTCATTTAAATCTGTGCCTTGCGTGGACAAATTTAACGTTCACCTTACAACATTTGTATAAGCAAGGCTAAATTAACCTGTGAGCCAAAGTTCCTCCAGGACTAAAGGATCTTCTCCCCCATGGATTTTCCAGGCAGAGAGCTACTGCTTAGTTAGTTAGTACATGAATATACGAAGTGAATAATCTGTTCTGGACTATCTTCTTGTATGAAAACTCTTCATACCATTGCCAGTGTGAAATACAACTAAACTATTTTAAAGCTGGAAGAAACCCATTGCTATGTAAATGCAAATTGTAACTGTGCAGTAAGCGCCTCTTCTGGATAAATCCCTATTTTTTTTTCTCACACTTTACATTTATGAAGCAAAATAGGGAAACTGGAGATCTGAAAAGGTCAAAGCCTTCTGTACATCATCATGCTCCAGCTAAGAGTACTGTACTCTTAACAACTCAGCTTAAAGTCTGCTGAGTGATTATTATCAGAATAATTTCTAAAAATAGCATCAATTGCTAGATGCTGGGAGGAAAGAGAACGGGGATTGCTAAAAAACAAGCCTGAGAAAAAGAACCTATGTCTTTTGTGCTTATTTTGACACAGGCCTTTAAGCATTTGACTTACTGAATTTCAGCTACCTACACAAAGATACACCACTCATTTGATATATTATATTTAAAGGAAGTGTTCCTTATTTTTACAGGTTTCGTGAAATATAGTCTCTGTTTTCTTTATCCTAAACTGACTAAAGAATAAAATTTAACAGTATGTCAAGCAGTAAAATGATACTGTATTGCTATAGGAATCTGAGAAGTTCTGAGGACAAAAGTCACATCTCTCAGATTTCAATTGTATATTAAATATTAAGAGTAATTTTCATGAAATACAGTATTATTTTTCATGCATTAAAAATTCACAGAGGGAATCTGAAATAACTCACATCATACCAAAAAGATTACCCTACAACTCAATCAGGAGCTACAATAAATTGTTGATTAATAACCCTAACTCTAGATGTCTACTTTTTATTCATTCCTTATGAAGAATTCTTTTGAAGAATGGCTGAGAGTGGGCTTCTAATGTTGCATGATTGTCTCGTGAAAACAAATGACTTTTCAGATGTGTTCTTGAAGGCCACCAGGCAAGAACAGATACATTTTGTTTCTGGTTGCCAGGGGATACAGAAGACCACTTTCACATAGTGAATCATCACTGCATTTAAAAAATGATGTTAGCAGGAATTTCTGTCACTGATGTGTGGATGAGTCTTGCTGTCACCTTCAGTGATCCTGCAGTGATCTATGGTCCTGATATAGGATGAGATGCTTGGGTTTTTTAATTTTCAATATTTATCTATCCCTGTGGCCTTTACAAAGTACATCTTGCCATTAATACATAGCAAAACTCATGATTACACAGGGGCTGAAACACTTCTTTGGAACAACAACACACTGCATAATTCACTACCTATTCAATTCTATAACAATGTATACGCTCAGAGTAAGATTTGGTATGACTAAAGTCATGTATGACATGATTTTTCACCCGGTTAAATGACAGCTGAAGACTTTACAGACAATGGGGAAAAAACAATTGTACCTGATACTGTACTCTACTGTAGTGGTTTTAGCCAGCATTCTGACGTGTGGGTTTTGTGCAAATCCGCTTGTGTGCCACATATGGGAACTTCCATAAGAAAAAACATCAGTTGCCGTTAATTTCCATTGAGCAACACAAACTTGGAGGAGGAAAGGGAAGCCTTCAAAAGGTAGTTTCTCTGACAGGAAAAGAACTGAAAATAAATTTTTGAAGCTTACTAAAGGATTGTCTCAATAAAAGACAGTTCCTGAAAAAAGTCTCAGTGGTATACCGTCAACTGCAGTTTTGGTATCTGATTTCCATTAATAATTCTGTAGATTTTGTATATTTTATTTTAAGAAAGACAAATTCATATATTTGTATATGTAAACATTAACAAGACAGTCTTTATTCTGGCCTCAGTTCAGCTGATGCTGAACTGCTTGCTGTGATGAGATGTGCTCCTAAAATGAATCACTCAGAAGAACTGAGAACGAAGGCATTTTACTGGAACATTTTCATAAGAGGGTGAAAAATCGGGAAGACAAATACAATAGTATCCTAATGGTGTAACTGATTCCAGAAGAAACTACAACAGTGCACATAATTAATTTCAGAGGCACATTGCAAGGTATGGTTAGGCTAGATTGATACCATGGCAATAAATAACACTACATGTGACTATACAGGGGGTTTATCTCTGGACCCACTCAGATTTAGTTTGAACAAAACAAAGCATGTCTGGAGAACATTCTGAAAGCCCTGAGTTAACCTTTTTCTGACAGATTAATGTAGCCAGATAAGATAATTCAATGAGGTGTGAATGAAGAAGAAAAGGACACAAAAGTGATTGATGGCATCCAACAGTGCGCTGGTGAGACAGCCTGGGCATTCTGTAGTGAAGAAACCACGACAGCGTCAGAAACAAAAAAGCCAAACACCCACTGATGTCAAAAATGGCAAGGCCTGAAGAAGAATGTCTTGACATACGGTGGTTGGCAGGTCTAAAATAAGGGGAATGGAGTATTGATTATAAGTTTTGGCTAGGAAGCAGTCATTAGAAACTGAAGGTATTTGAGGGAAGGAGATGAAGAATGGACTTGAGGAAAAGTAGGATGATTGGAGAAGCAGAAGTCTAAGTACAGTCTAAGAGGACTCTCAGTAAATCTGAAAGAAGCCATTAAAGTGGTACCAAGGTTGTCATCAGTTAAGACCGAAGACATTAAAGTCTTGTCTTATGACAAGACATGGAAGAAGTTGAGGAGGACAAGTAGGAGGAAGTATTTATATTAGGTTTTCTATCAAAAGCTAATTGAAATACAGTGGGCTGACTGGGGCAAGTGGGAAGACTGGAGAATAAGAACAAGTGAGGATCTTGATATAGGCTGAACAAAGAACAGGATGGAAGTGTCAAAAGAAAGGAATTCTTTGGAAGAGGGAGGTAGAAGAAGGTAATGCACAATTTCTTCTCTCTGAAGTGGAAAAAAAACAGTAAGAAATAAAGCAACACACCACCCTCACTATTATTTGCTTTGTTCCAGGGACGGACTTATAGAATCATAGAATTATTTAGGTTGGAAAAGACCTTTGAGATCAGCAAGTCCAACTGTTACCCTACCCCTGCCATTCCACCACTAAACCATGGCCCTAAGCACCTCATCTACCCATCTTTTAAATACCTTCAGGGATGAGGACTCGACCACCTCCCTGGGCAGCTCATTCCAGAGCCTGACAACCCTTTCTGTGAAGAAATTTTTCCTAATGTCTAACCTAAACCTGCCCCAGCACAACTTCAGACCGTTTCCCCTCAACCTATCACCCCCACCTCACTAAAGCCTCCTTTCAGGCAGTTGTAGAGGGCGATAAGGTCTCCCCTCAGCCTCCTCTTCTCCAGACTAAACAACCCCAGTTCCCTCAGCTGCTCCTCATCAGACTTGTGCTCCAGACCCCTCACCAGCTTTGTTGTTCTCCTCTGGACATGTTCTAGCAACGCAATGTCTTTCTTGTAGTGAGGGGCCCAAAACTGAACACAGTATTCAAGATGGGGCCTCACAGTTTCACAGTGTGCTATACAAACTACAATCTGAGGCCAAAAAAGAAGGAATCCACACAAGAAAAGAGAAAGGTCTTGCTATTCCTGGTTAGATAACAGCAGATTTCTTGTACAGTTCCATGTGCTCTAATAGGGCTTTTGCATGTAACTGTAGTCCTGCTATATCTGCCAATAAAGAAAAAAAAAGTCAAAATAAAATAAAGATGAAGCATTGAAATCACCCCAAGACACTAGCAGTATGAAGGATAAAATCATTTCATGTGCTTACAAATTAATACAAAGCCAAACTAAACCAAATTTAAACAGACTACATTAATGCACGTAACTACCGTTTTCCATCTTCACCAGCCATTTTTCTGACTAAGAAAAAAAAAAAACCTACGGCCATCTGTCTGACTGTCTATCTATGCTCAAATATATATATACAAGTATGTATGTTTCACTATCCACTGACGTTCAAACAAAGCAAATCAGGTGTTTCCACTTTCCTGCAGGAACATTCTATAAGCTAGATGATAAAACAAATAAAATAATTGTGAGATAAAAATCTTGTGAGACAGTTTACAGTGCCCAATGCAATATATAGACAAACACAATTAACCAGGTAATTATAGATCGATTTCATTTCCCAGCAAAGCACATGGGGTTTTTTTAACTCTCAGTTAATGCATTGATATTACATGCAAGCCACCTAGTTTATAATACATATGAACTTGGAAGACAATATTTTCTCCAAACCTAAAAAGCAAATGAAGTGTCAATTTAAGACCAAAAAGTGTATCACAGAAAGGAACAGAAAACAGAAACCGTTATAATTATTTGTCCAGGTATTGATGTGCTTAGCAAAATAAACCGATTTAGAGCACAAACCAAAAAAGCACAAGTATTATGTAAAAGAGCTCTTCAATGTCTTGCAATGTAATACCAAACTTATATTAGGTAAGTTCCCCACATCTCATTTACATGGTTTTCTTCTAACAGCTGAAGGGAAGCCTGTAAACTAAAGATCTTAAGAATGCTGAAAGATTTCAATTTGTCTTACTGATTTGGCAGGTACACAATTAAAGTTACTCACATGTCTGCACTTAATTGTTTCCAAGATTAGGCCTCCGGGTACGGGTACACACAAGACAGCTTGTAATGACACCTACAGGCAGCCTGCCTAATGTTTTTCATTATAAAGAATTCCTCTGACCTTTTCTTCAAAGCTTTCATGCACACCCTCTTCTCTGCAGGTCTTTTATATTTAGTGCAGAAAACAGCCTTGAACTGAAGAAGTGACTTTTCTTGTCTACAGAAACCTTGCTGAGGCATAAACCACTTTAAAGTACAATTTCTCTATGCTTTTTCGCATTCCTTGGGAAAATGTTGGCAGTCTACCTAAAACAGTAACCCATCAAAGCAAAAACCATACAACTTAGCCCATCGCACTACTAAAGTACTATTGGGTGCTACTAAATCCACAGGGGAATAGCTGTGAACTGCCAGTGAGAGGAAACTGTCCATTTGCTGTATGATACAAAACAATTTCTACCAGAAAATAAAGAACTTTTCACCTGAATTGATCCATAAGGAGAAATGCATGGAAGCAGAAAAAAGTCCTTAAAATGAAATTGCACCAAAGACACCACACCTCGGTTATATGGACTGACATGTGACCTTTATTACCTAGAACTGCAGCAGCACATACCAGATGCAACACCTACTTACAAGGAAAATATTCAGGATAGCTGTTCTGTATTAAAAAAATACCTGTTCAGGTTTCAGTTGTGCGGGCTGACCGCTGATGTGTGCTGGCTTAATTACAAACATGTGGGCACCTGCTGTGAGAGAGCAGGCAGGAGTTACAGGACATTTCTGAGAACCGCACACGGCACGTACAAGGAGGTTAGAAACAAAATGAGCCTGCTGTATCTGCCAGCGGAGTTGTCTGTCTTTATCTGATGGGATATATAATGTGTTTTCTGATGCACATCTGGAAACTTAGGAGGAAATTCTCTGAAGATTAAATGCTATAGCAGTTCCTTGTAGGATGGTATGGAAAGACAGCAATGCTGCCTTCAGTTAGAGACTGTAGTTTGAAGGGCAGCCCTGGAAAAGGCAGCAGCATACCGAAGGCCCCCTGTGCCTTAATACTGGTGACCCTCAAATCGATAGCAGCAAACAGAGCAGTTTTGTCCCCCTGCTCTTTTCCTACAAAGCCACCATTTCACAAAAAAAAAAAAAAGTTTGAAAGTTACATAGGCATCTCAACTACCTGATGATGTTCTCCAGTCTCAAAATGTGCGCAAAATAAGTAAGACTAGGCTCCAGAGATCTCACAAAAGATAGATAAATATTGTGAAAGCATAGAAAACAGCCATAAAGCTCTGCTATTATGGTTTAACATTACTTGGTAGTCACTAACAGGCTGGTTTATTCAGCACCCTAAGTGTTCTTCCCTTGCTCTTCTAATACACAAAGCAGATTAATTATGACTCCTTTTCAAGACAAAAGCGCTCGCTATCAACTCTTGTCTGTTGACCTGAAGCCAGATGGTGATACTGCAGGCTCAGGATCTCAGGTCTGCGCTGGCTGGAAAGCAAGGCTTCACCTGATCCCATCATTTCTCATTCCCAAGTGACAAGCTTTCTGGAAGCATCATTGAGGAAAGGGCGAAATACAGGAGGGCAGAAAGGAAGCCTGCACCAGGGAAGTGATGGAGATTGATGGAGGTTGCTGCAGACAGACCAGTGCTCAAGGTGGCTTACGTGCTTGTTTGCACGGGCAGACCTAGCAACTTGGTAAAATACAGTCTGTTTGCTCGGAGTATGCTAAGGCTACGGTTTCCATTTATAGCAGAAAAGGCTAGAAGTAGTTATTGGTACCAATACAGTCATGGCGACAGTGGTTTCTGCGATTAATACTGCATGTCGCCTACTCTGACCACCATCCTCAACATTAACTTTCCTCCTGCTTACACTACAAACAGCAGAGTAGCACAGCTCACCAAAAACCCTGCAAAAACCTAACTGCATGTAGTGTAGTAGAAACATTATATTCGTGCCTCTCTCCTTAAAGCATAAACAAAAGTTGCCTTGGCTTCATAATTTTCCAAAATACTGTAATAGTGAATCTAACCCTCTTGTCCAAAAACCAGCATCTCTCCTCAGATGTTTTACTGGCATCCTAAAAAAAACCCTCCTCCAAGATCAGATGCACAGCAGCAAACGTGAATGATTTTTGGCAAAACTTTTCCTCAGTTTTGCGAGTAGCAACATAAAGTAAAAGAGAAGACAATGCAACCCTGCTGTATAGCGTGCCTATAAACCTTCTGTTTCCTTCAAAAAATATTCCTCTGTCTCTCTTCCTTCTTTCCCCTGAGACATTTGTCACAGTATCTTTAGCATCTCCGTGAAGAACGGGCTAGAACATATACCATTTATGCATGACATTACAGACATATTTTGAAGTGCAGATGTCTCTGTGAACCGGTCTATATAACAGATGTGCAGGATATTAATACACTGTTTTTGTTTAAGATGAAGTTTATATTTCACTGCCTTGAAATGACTATTCTACTTCAGCAAAAAGCATTCAAGATGAACTGCCCCCTTAGTGGTAGCCAGAGGGAATAAAACTGGGAAAGCAGTAGCAGCAGTCTGCTCTCAAAATTGAAGCATACATAGAATTTTTCCTGTATTTTTTGCAAACTACCCAGAAGTTATAGGGCTTTTTTCAGAACCAAAAGGAGTCAAAGGGGAAAAATCCAAGTTAATTCATAAGTCTTCACAGCAAGCAGTGTCAAGTAAAACAGCACAAATCATAGGGTTTGTGGGAGGGTTTGGTGCCCTGTTGGTTTTGCCCCATAGAAATTGTGGAGAACACAGAATTAAAAAAAAAAGGGGTACGTTTAGAAGCAAACAGAAGCCAAAGACCTGCAAGACTCTCTGCTTTGACTGATTCCTGCAGTATGTCTGAGCAGCGCTTCAGATCTGCTAAATGAAGATTTAGGCTCAAGTATCAATTCTGTAGTGTAGATTCAAGCACTCTTGGCTAGTGCCAGGAAACGACGAGAGTGTGCCAGACTCACTAACTATCCTAATCAGTGTAGATCAACTCAAATAAAATTAATAATAGCTTCTTATGCCAAAACTGAATTGAGCAAATACCTTCAGGTTACTTCTTAGCTAACCAGAACTTACTGGCCTTTGTCTATAAGCATTTCAGAGACCCAAACCCAATAACACTTATCCTACTTGTTACCCTGTTGATTAAGACAGGGCTAACTGGTACAAGAAAAAAAAGAGATAACTAAGCCTAGGACCAATTAATTCACTTTCACAACAGTCTATAATAGTAAAATGCAAATAGTAAAGAGTAAAAAGATGGCCCAAGAGTTGAAAACTCCATGGCTGAGGCAGGTACTAATCTTGTATTTGCCAATGCCTCAAATCCAAGCTTCACCCACACAATCTTTTTTCACCCTTATCTGCTTTAATCACTTGCTCACAGACCATAAACAAAGAGCTTAGCAAGAAAAACAAACAATAAGAGCAATGCAAACACATTGCTGTAATATAAACAGCTTCTCCCTGACAACAACTTATTTCACAGAGATTACAGGCTAAATTAGGAAACAATAAAAGAGAATTAAAGCAAACTCTAAGAGGCTGGGTGGAGAAGATGAGAAATACAGCAGCAGTACATGTTAACTACACAACTATCTCAGTAGGGCATGAGAGTTTTCTGTGAGATACCAGGATGTCTAGTGAATTTTGAAAATTTTAATGTGATAACTAAAGTTATGTTGCTAGTCTCCAAGTAGAAAGACTAAATAGCTGATATCTACTCCTGAATTGTCATGGAGAAAAATGAACCAAAGGTAAGGGATTATAAAGCACAACCCCTTCACCTCCTCCTCAGCTCACAAAGCAGCTTGCTCGAAAAGTAGTTAGGGAGAGTTAATGATACGTTGCAATTTTCCGCAGCACATATGGTGAAGAAGTTTTAAGGACTGACAAACTTTGAGATCCCAAACTCAAAGACATAACCTACAAGCAGTAAAGGAGGACCATGCTGATTCTCATGTCAGCAAATCTAGATACTTGTAAAGTTAACATGAAGTGTGCAGCCTTAACTTGCAAAGGGTGATTAGTTAGCTTAAGTTCTTTCCAAATTAATATTGCATAATATCAAAATCACACTAATTTTCTCAGGCTTTGGCATGACATTCTGCACACTTCCTCCCAGAGCTTGGCAGTCTTTCCTCCAGCACCTGCTTCCTGCAAACTGTAAAACTCCTGCTCTTCTCCTCTCTCCGAGGATGGTCAGAGCCGTGTTCCAACCGTTTTGGGCCGTGGATATAGCAGAGCCTTTTCTCATACTTTGTCCTCATTCCCACCCAGTTTTGATTTTTTTAAAATCCCTCTTTGTTTAGACACTAACAGTACCTAACCATCAGAGCAGAACCTATTCAAACAGCCCAAATAAAAACTCACTATACAAATATGCTACAACATATAAAACCTATGAAATCTTTTGATTTCTTGACATGATGCAAGTAGGTCTGAAAAATGTACTGGCACAAAGGGAAAAAATGCAAATAGCTTTCACTACGGGAAGTTCTGATGCCCTAGAGGCTTTCTCTCCACTGCTTTCAATTGCTGATGCTAGTCTTAAGCATGAATTAAAATTGTTGTGAATTTCAAGGATGGCCTGAGAGGAACACGTATTCAGGTTTTACGTGTCTTTAACACAAATCAAAAGCACAAGTACTTTAGTTAGGACAGATGCTTTCAGTCAGAGCTTTTTTATCAAATATATCTCAAAAATAGTTCCTTTCTCAATGACACCAAAGCCATTTAGAAACTCCTCTTTCATCAAAATTCCCGTCTCAACAGGTGACACTAGTTGTGTAAGAGAAATAAGTGCAGCACAATTCAGCATACATCCATGCACAAGGAGCGCCATATCATATTGAATAGAAACTCACAGCTGTGAGTACTTCATCTGAGGCTCTACACAAGCCATTCCATCGTTGTCTGGTGTTTAGGAGTACTCTTGATACACGGTCAAGAGTAGTAGTCTGATTGAAGTCCCTAAATGCAAAACTTGACAATAAATTCCTAGGGAAGAGCAGAAAAGGCCAGAGAGAAAGGCAGAATAGAAGCAGGAAAGGAAATCAAGTTCCAGACATTTCATGCCTTGAAGCAAAATTCCTTATGAAAATAAAAGGCTTACAGAAGAGAGTAGAACATTGATTCTTTTAATTAAACAGCTTTGCCCCCAACTGTTTGCAACTGCTAATACCGTTATTAATATGGTATTTCCCTCCATTGTACATCCCAATTTTTAATATTTGTATTGGGTTTACGTGCCAAGGTTTTGGTAGTGGGGGAGGGGGGCTGCAGCAGCTGCTCCCATGTCAAACACAGCCAGTTCCAGGTGGCTCCAAGACAGACCTGCTGCTGGCCAAAGCTGGGCCCATCAGTGACAATGGTAGTGCCTCTGTGACAGCATATTTAAGGAAGTGTTAAAGCAGCTGCACAGCAGCTGTGAGAGAGAAGTGACAAAATGTGAAAGGAACGGCCCTGCAGACACCAAGGTCAGAGAAAGAGGAGGGGGAGGAGGTGCTCCAGGCACCAGAGCAGAGATCCTTCTGCAGCCCATGGAGGACCACGTCAGAGCAGATATACAACCTGCAGCCCATGGAGGTCCCCACGCTGAAGCAGGTTCCTGGCGGGACCTATAACCCTGTGGGGGACCCACACTGGAGCAGTCCATTCCTGAAGGACTGCATCCTGTGGAAAGGACCCATTCTGGAGCAATTCTTGAAGAACTGCAGCTCATGGGAAAGACACACGCTGGAGAAGTTTGTGAAGGATTGTATCCCATGGGAGGGACCCCATGCTGGAGCAGGGGAAGAGCATGAGGAGGAAGGAGCAGCAGAGATGAAGCATTATGATCTGACCACAACCCCCATTCCCTGTCCCCCTATGCTGCTCAGAGGGAGGAGGTAGAAGAGTTGGGAGGAAGCTGAGCCTGGGAAGAAGGGAGGGGTAGGAGGCAGGTGGTTTTAGTTTTGCTTTATTTCTCACTATTCTATAGTTACATTAATTGGCAATTAAATTAAATAAATTAAATTAATTTCCTTGAGTCAAGACTGTTTTGCCCATGACAGTAATTGGTAAGACATCTTCCTGTCCTTATTTTGACCCACGAGCTTTTTATTGAATTTCTCTCCCCCTGTCCTGTTGATGAAGGGGGAGTAATAGAGAGGTTTGGTGGGCACCTGGCAGTCTGCTAAGCTCAACCCACAGCAATATTGCACCATGCCAAAAAAATCAGTATTAAGAACCTACAGAGCTGAAGAAATTCTGATTTGCTGTGGAAAGATTGGAACAGGCCCTCTTTATTTGGAAAGATCTTTGACAAAGCTCCAATCGACAGGTGTCTGCTTTCACCATCAGCTACACAGTAGACAACAACAAAATAATATTTGAAAGGAACTATGCCCAAAGTGGATGCAATGCTGAGCATCCTTCCAAGGGAGAGTATCTAGACAGATGGCCAATTGTACTTGAGTGAAATGGACTGACAACATAAAACTGTGAAGAAGAACATAAAAATAATGTAGATAAAGTTCCGAAGACTTAAAATACTGTTCCTCATGAAAACTGTAAATTAAAGGCACTATTTAAGAAGCACAATGTATGAAAACGAAATGTTAAAATGATGAAGTTTAAAGAAATCAAAATGCAGAAGTGTACCTTCAGTAACTCATCAACTGAACCACAACTCATTGTCGCCAGCATGCTTCAAGACACCGGTCTTGAAAACTAATTTTAGAACTAAGGGCCTCAAATACATGTTGATAAGGTCCTGTTTTTATACGCACCAGAAGAGCAGCGAGGACTGACTGTATAGTGGACCACAACATTTTTATATGAGGTGTATAAAAACAAAAGATCAGGCCCTACAGTAGCCAGCCATAAACTTGTGCACACAAAGATGCAAAAGGAATGAGGCTTTTAAATTCTGTCGTCTTCTGAAAATTCATTTTTTTTAATAAAAAGTGAAATAATCCTACCCTTTCCACCTCAACTTTATTAGCAACTATTAATGTTTAAATTTTAGTTCATTTCACTGGTGCAAGCCCAGGATCAGTAAGTGTTCTCAGATTACTTCAGCCTACACACAATTTATAGAATATATACAATATATACAACCATTAAAAAATACATCATCAAAATGCATGACAATGTGCAGTTATATGTTATGTAACTTCCATAATTCATATACCAAACGAATAAAGGGACCAAGCTAATGTATAATGTGACATTGCCTTGACTCTGCCTTAAAAGAATAATGAACATACCAGTTCATTTTTCCTGTTACATAAGCATATTCATATCGCATTTATAATCTGTCTTCTACATATAAATCTGTTATTGCCACACTTCTGCTACACTTCATACATCCTAGGGAATATAGTTTATGGTTATTATTTGTAATTGTTCTGTTCAAGTACAATACACTCATAAGACTTCCCAGTTTTTACCAGTTATAGAAATAGACCCCAATTCCTAGGCAGGTCAGCTTTCATTTCCGCTCACTCTTGAACTGTCAAGAGTAAAGCCTTATAATGGTCTGGAAAGAAGAGTGTGGAGTGAATGATGTAACTGTAGTTAGACCACTTGTTTTCTTTAAGGCACCCGAATACCCTACACCTGTTTAGCAATATAACTTCAACTGTGCAAATGCCCCAAACGTTCCATAACTCACTTAAAAGAAAATGCCTTATCTTCACCAGAAACCTTATCCGGAGAAGAGGCAGAGTTTTCCAACAGAGCAAAAGGAAATTTTCTTTCTTTCAGCAACATGGATCTTTTTCTGTGGGCATCTGACAATGCTTATTCATCTCAATCTTTGGTGAAGGAGGGTGACCTTAATAGCCGTGATCAGTTACATAATGCAAAGATCAACAGAAGCGGGGAAAGCTATACATCAGATGAATAAATGCCTCCAGGTTATGGGAACAAAACAGGGATGGTGAGAGAGAGGGAAGGCAGGCGAGAGTGAAGCTGCTGTGAGCAGCTTTGAGGGACATAAAAAAGACAAGAAATTTGATCTTAAAACTCATCTGCTTCAGAATAAGAGTGAGAAATGAGTAAAAATAAGAACAAATGCTTCCATAGAATGCGCTCCTAGGAACTGTGGACTATATGGGTTCCCCCAGCAGGACACATCAGACTGGTAAGAGGAATTGTGAGTTTCAAATCACAGGGTTTAGCACAGGGCTGCTCAGGAGGCAGGCTATAAAGGGAGGCTTTCTGCTTCTTTTCAGTTCTGCTTGATGCCAAGTACTTCTAGAAACTCCACTGACAGCCTCCACGTTTGTAGTTAATGCATTGCAGGATGGTTTCCAGACAGTGCTGGCAGGTTTCATATAACTTGCCCACAAAACCAGTGTGTATGTGGGGAACAGAGAGAAGATGCTGTGGAGATTCACATTTGATCATGGAGAAGCTTATGGGGATTATAAAGAAGGAGAGAACTGATGTTAAAAATGCAAAGTTGTGCATAGCTAAAAGAGATTCTCACTCTTCCTGGTGAGGAGAAGTGAGGAGACTCTTCAATAAATTTGTATGCATATTACTTTATCTTCCTACTTCAAGTCAATTAAATTGACTTGAAACCTTAAGTCCTGTGGGTTGTCCATTTCCTCAAACTATTACATCAAAATAAACGCTATGACAAAACCTCTCCTGGTTAGTACAGAAATAGCATATTATGGAATATTTTTCACTCCTCTAAGAACCTGAGATTCAATTTCAGTGACCAATTTAATGCTTCAGACCAGAAGAAAAAGCAGTAATTCTCCCAGAATTGATGAAACTGCCAAATGAACAAGCGTATAAGCTAGAGGCATCTCTTCTTAGATGGAAGTTAATGAAGTCAAGATCCTGACTTAAGTATTAGACTATGTTCATAATACATCACCTGCAGTTTGCTAAGTGCCCCGGGAACACCGGAAGGAGAGACAGACCAAAATAACATTTTCTAAGATCCCTGCTTAGGAAACAGGGAGCTTACAACTGTTCTTCTAAGAATTGGATTTATGAGGCATTTTTTGCTTTTTTGTTATTCATCTCACTGAAAAAGGCTTATTAACTTCCAATGCCAATATATTAATGTTTTATTTAAAGCCAGCTGTCTGCTTTCCACATTAGTCTAGCACAGTGATCCAAAATCATTTCTGCAAGGCATTAAATGACTTCAGTATTTTTCTGGTGACTCTTCTTGATATGTTAGTCATTCCTAAGAACATAATTTACATAAAAAGCACTGCATTAAATACAAAGATAGTCCCTGGATCCAGAACCAAAACCAAAGACATTTCCTTCTTAGACAAGTGCTGAACAAAGACCAATGCAAAAACCACACTCACTGATACTCACACGATGCTCGTTGGTTTGTTTTTCTCTCTCCCTTAACCAATGAATTTTGGATACTTTTCTGCACAGAGGAACAATATTGAAAGGAGGAATGGACAGCATTTACCTCCTGCTTTCATGAACAGCTTGCTCAATGGCCAGAAGTGAGTCTGAATTTCCTTGGGTACAAGAAGGATGTAATCACAGGCTTCCAGCATCCCTCCCACCCTGCTGTTGTGAAAAGTGAGGTGCCACTGCTACCACTTTCTCTGGTTGCTTGCTAAAAAGATCATCAGTGGGATTGTTGAGGAGACCCAGTTTATTGGTGTTGGCAAACACGACCGTGGACAACACGGACAACACCCTGGAGTATTAGACGAAGATGTGCTTCATTTCCCAACCATGAGCTAGACCTTGCATGAGCAAGGGCAGAACTCTGGCAACCTCATGGTAGATAACATTTGCTAGACTCCAGTTTAGCATTTCAGCAACAAAATTCCCAAGTCATTCTTAAATGCTTTACATTTCTTTGAATCTGGAACGTTAACAGTTCTGCATGATCAGTAAGAGCTAGCTTTATAAAAATAGAAGTGCTTACAACTATATGAACATATTTGGAAACGGTGAAATATATATGTAAATATCTGTCAGCTCCTAATCAAATAGAGATTTTTGCTGTTCCACATGACTGGCAAACTGTACTAGCCATTTGGCAGGGCACATGCTTGATTCAAAATATGCCTACATAATCCAAACTCAAGTATGCAATAAAAATAAGTTTAGTAATATTCCCAGTTACAAAGTTGCCTGCTTAAAACAGATACAAAATTTAGAGCCAAAATGAGATTTCCTAATATACCCACTATACAGGCAACAGCATACACCTTGCCCTATACCGTATTTTGTAAGAACACAAGTAATTTTGCATGCACACGTATATATATAATGCACATTAATATATACATACACACACTGATGCACACACATAAGTTTTAAACATGTTTTTCATACTTTGAGATATATGACATATGTAAGTTTAATATTACTGTTCCTTTATTTTAACTCAATTCAGAAACTTGAATTGCTTCTTGGTTTGGAAGTTAAATCTGGTAACCTTGAATGCAACTGGTTATTCTTATTGTCAACAACAGATGTAATTAAACTGCTTTCAATGTCATCAAATTATATCTCAAAACAGACAAAGATTTTGTGCTTTGGATTTTAGATTCAACCTAATAAAGTTTAGATTAAAATAATTTACTGAAGGGCCAGTAGGTGTTACTATAAATAACTGCCTACTTACACATCTGCATTAAATTTCTGTTTTATTTTCTGCAGATGCATTTTGTTTTTACTCTTTTGTTGAACAGTCAGCAATAGCCAGGATAGATCTGAACTCTATATTCTTTAAAACAAATCCAGAAATGAAGATAAATCTTCTTTCTAATAATGGCTGATCACTACACCACGTTTGTATCATTCATACATGCCACAGATAAAACCAACTTCATCCAAAATCTCACAGTCCTGGAGGGGCATGCCAAGATAACTTCATCTCCATGCCATCACATAGCACCACAGCAATACGGAGATCTGGTCATGCACTGTTACAAGCCCAGCTTGGCTTGTTTGGGCACCATGGAAGCCTACAACAAGCCCGAGGCGTTTTCCAGGCTTGATTGAGACTGATGCATGAAGCTTTGCAGAGAACAAGACTGCAAAGATCGCTTTTTACACCACTGGCAAAAGAGAAAGGCCTCCAAATCTGCCTCCTTTTTAACAGTTCTTAATTCCTGACATAAGTAATAGTTATTTGAGAAACAGACATGAGAAGCATTTCAGGGAAGGGTTGCTTTTACCTGGAATATTAGCATTACATTATAGAGAATATTCTTTGTTGCCTTCAAACATTAGCTTCAGGACAGGCAAGATAGGATTTGGTTTCTTTCTTGTATATACTATTGTAAACAGGAACAGGTTAGGACAAATTTTTCCCGATTCTCTAGGGTTTTCACAAGCCATATATAACTCTCTCCAGTTCCAGGCAAACACCTATCAATTTTGCATCAGTACTTTACAGGTAACTCTTGACATGCAATACTAACAAATAGTGTGTCACTGGTGTGACTACAGTGTTATTATATTTTGACATCTTCAGACAGTACTCTTAAAAATTAAGAGATGGGCAGGACAGATTTCCCTGTATTAACATATTTATCTTAATTTCAGACAATCTTTTCCCCCAAAAGATGCTTCACTACTGACTTTCTGAACATTAAAGAAGGGAAAAAGAAAATACAAGACTCTACATAGATAATTAGACCGATAAGCAGTACTTCCTTTCTTCCTTGTGTTACATTAATTCCTGCAGGCTGAAGTTAAAACAAGATGCTTACAGCATCAATGTTCATATAAACTGATTCCTGGTTAGCGGGCAGGCCTTTCCTGTACAAAATAATAAGCTGAGGTCTCTCTTTCAGAATAAGAGTAAAATGATCACTAACATAACTTCCTCTTTAGATGAACAAATTACATATAAGCATGCATTTGCATCCCATTGACTTCCAAAAGACTTTAAAATGTGCTTACATGCTACTTAAAACAAAAGCATTTTCAAGAATTGAACTGAATATACATGTGGCCATATAGCTGGTAAAGGACACTTAATTGACCTCCGTAGTATCTGAGAACATGCTGTATGTAGCTCCATGAATTCCAGAGGAGAAATCTGAAAATAAGTAGGGTCTGAGTATTTAGTCCAAGTCTATCTCACTCTATCACCTCTGCTTTGGCTTTCCATTGTCTTGTCTCAAAAAACCAGTGGAATAGACTGTTCAAATTCAGCATGACATTCAGCTTTGGCTATCAGCAATTTAGAAGAAAAAGGGTCTTTGGGACCTTATTTTCTATTATATAGGCTTTATTTTCAACAAACAAGCAGAAATTTAAAAGCATTTTCCTACTTTACTGTGACATTTATAACGGGGAAGGTGAGCAATTAGATCCCAAATTAAAAGGTTAAGAGATATAGATAACATTAGTAACTACTACATGTTCATATTATTCAGAAAACCTACTGAAAATGTTACTTCTGATCAATTGGATGGACTGGCTTGGACCAACTGCTGTCATTAACCAGTATACTACTCAACGCTAATAGTACACACTTATTCTAATCAACCAATGCCATCTGGCTGCTGGAACGGTTCAGGTTAGAGGAGAGCGTTCATTACAAGCAGACACAAGGAGGAGAGGTGAGCTGGCATCACAAGGCCCAGAGCCTCGTCCAACCCTACACCCACTCCCTCCCCTAGCAAAGAGCCTGGCTTTGACTTCAGCACTTGAACACATCTTCAGAGAGACTGAGCCAGTTACAGTTTTCAGATCAGCATCCCAGCTACTGCATCATTTCAAGATTGGATCTAGGAGACTGGTTTGGGTCCAATTCTCAGAATAAACTTAAATAAACCATGTGCACAAGTACAACTTTCTTGCTTTATATTACTCATGGACAGATAATCATGAGAGTGCTTCAGAATAATTCAATACTGATTTCTTTCCATAAAACTGTTTTAATCAAATGGCAATTGTGTGCAGTATTTAGAAAGACTAAGTAAACAGATTTAAAAGACAAAGCAAGAGGAGAGGTACTTAGGAATCTGTGAGACAGACAATGTGAGTTTATGGGCAGCTGCTGAGAGTCTAGACCTACATGTCCCATAAAACTAGTAAAAAGTTAGCACTGAACTATGTTTGCTCTTGCGGAATCAAAATTTTAGACTCTTAAATTGCTGGGGACTCCTAAATTATAATTAAGAAGACAACTGACACAGAAAGCTTCTTTAGCATGAAAACCCTATACACTATTTTAGACTTTTTCTATTCAAAAAGCTTTGTTGGCATTGTTCTAAATGCTATTTTATGCCACACTTTCACTCAAAATGTAAAACATTTTGAGCTTTTAGTAAACTGAAGTGAATACATGACTGTTGTTTGCAAGATGAGAAGTGAAGGTATAAAATAAGAGACAGTTTCAGGACTTCTTGACAAGCAACACTAAAACCATGATTTCTTAATTTTCCCCATATTGCAAATGGTGTAGGCAAAGCAAAAGACACCCAAGCTATTATTATTGTCACACTGAATGATAGCAAAGGGCACTCTGGCAAGCTGAACATGAAATGCATCCTTCATTTCAGCAGACAAGCTCTGTTTAGTAAAGAAGACGTGATATCCTAGCATAACACTAAAAATGAATTGAAATTATACTTATTTTTCAGGATCAAGAATAAAGGATGCCATCACAGAAACACAGCATCTTCTAATTTATAGTAATTTAAACCCATAGCATCCAGATAGAGGATAAAAAAAGCTTTTCTATACACATACAAAGGGAAATGTCATTGTTGAATGCTTCCAATTTGGCTAGATTTATGGGAAAACACTCTATTATCTTCCAGGAGCCACTATCTTGAAGTAATAAAAAATAAACTGTGCAGGATATCCATCTTGCCTACCTGGATAGTATGAGCTGTGAGATAGATCTAGTTTTGAAGAAGAAGAAGAAAAAAAAAAGCAATAAAACCACTTGAGGGATTGACCTGTATTAAGGAAAAATCCATAATCTGCATCACTCCAGGAAGTCTAACTCCTCAAACCGTTTATTCTTCCCAGGTAGCTGCCAGGCAATGGGAAGGAGAAAGAAATTAGAAAGGAAGATTGTTTGTTGGTGGTCCACACTTGTTTCTTTATTAATAAAATACAATGAAAATCAGGACACTTAATTTCTTGTAATGCTTTTAAACACTACAAAAATAATTACCAAAAAAGTGATGCTTCCCATGTTGACTAAGGAACAGGAGTGAGTGACAGAGCACGTGTGGGTATGTGCATGTATGTACACACAGAAGATATGATGTGGATTCATGCTGCCTAATAGCCTATTTGTACGGCATGAATCCAGTTTTCCTCACTGTTGCGGGATGCAGAGCTTTCTGAAACACAGAACTTTGTCAGGAGATGTGCCAGTCTTCCGACTCTCAGGAATAACACATTAGTATGTCTTACGTCATGGTCTGATGCTTACTTGCTAAGCTGCAGCACCTGGAGGAGGGAAGATTGCACTTGACTCCCTCAGGATGGTACTAGCACTCAGAAACACAAACCCATCCCAGTTCACAGACAGCGGCTGGGAAATCATGTGCCTTTGCAAATGCCAGTTGGTTGATTTAAAATCACAAACTCATCTTAAGAAAGGAAGACGGACAGGAGCTTCAGGTGTGACAGGCAGAGGATCACACAAGCCGATGTACTTCTTCACTAGCTTGGATTTTGTTCTGATTTATCAGTTATAACTTTTGGCCTGGTTTCTGGCCTTCACCCAAACTAGAGGCATATCAGCTATTTCAGACATAAACTTATGTTGGACTGTAGGCAATTAGCGAGGCCAAGAGGCTGCCAGAGAGCTGCACACAATGAATGTAATTGCTAGTGGGAAATCCTGGAGTGTTTTTGACCTTGTGGCTAACTCTTTTTTTTTCTTTCTTTGGGAATATCCTGAAAAGATCACACAGCTCGGACAATACTGTTTCCTCAGAAAGAAGTGATGAGGCAATTTACTTATTATGGAATTAATAGCTTCAGAGGCTAAAGAGTTTATGAATAAGAACATTAAAAGGATCTTAGTACCAATACATAGGAAATTGTTAAGAGCAGTCTACCCAACTTAAAAGTCTAGTAGGCTTAACATTCTTTGCAAAAAAGCCCTGACATTTAGAAGTCTCACAGAGGAGGAATCAGCAACATATATTGCCAGAGTGCTGCAGAAACACGAACCAACGTGAGGTGGGGAGCACCTGCTGCATTGCGAGTAACACCGTTCAACACAGATAAAAATAACAGAACTGAAACAACTCCAATGGGTTTCTATGATTCACTTTCATATTTCTTTCCAAAAAATGAAAAGGTAAGTTCCTTAAGCCAATACAGAATTGAAGCCATAAGGAAGGCTGCACTGAAATCACTGTTGCTCAGCAGGACACCTCCGCCCCCAGCATTCAGCGAGCTAATCTGGGCACTGCCAGCAAGGAGGCTGGAGCAGCCTGAATTTCACAGCGGCGCTAAAGCTGCCTTAGAACCTATTCAAAGTCTCCGGCAGCTTTTGAAGCTCATGTTGTGCTTAATGGTGTGGCAGCTACATTACGAGCTACGTCAAGTTTAAAACAAGCTCCATTGCATCCACACAAGCTGCAGCCACTGCACTGCAGATATACCTGATGCCTACCCCTTTCCAGTTCGGTGTTGACAGTTCTTTTGGGCAGGTTTGTATTTTTTGGTGTGTAGAGAGTTGCTCTGAGGAGGTTACATCTCCTACACAGAAAAGAGGATTAACTGGCTAAAAGTAGTGCTCCTTCACTTGGTGTACAGTGAAACTGCTAAAAACAAGTGTTAGACAAGAAAAAAAAAGCATCAAAGTCTAACAGGAAATGTAATAACAACACTCCTTGGGTAACCACCAGGAATGCTCTGAGCTTCACTAGAGCTTGTCACCAGATACAGCGATAAATATGTATTCACATAAATCATTATGCCCACACTGATGGATAATACTTTACTCCAGCTGCCTATTATATGGAAGGTATTTCAACATCCTCTTGCAGAGCCTCAATAAAAGGAGCATCAAATGGAAGGTTTAATTTTTCATCATCGTACGAACACTCTGATTCCTGCGGGAGTGCTCTCTGCAAACGCAGGTGGATTGTGCAGTCAGAGGAACGCAGCAGACCTATGCCTTGTAATGAAATCAAACAGCTCACTAAAACTAATACATACTCTAGCTGAAATCTGAGCTTCAAAAGCAACAGCCCACAACTTCAGAGATTAAACCTAGCAGAAAAGCACTGAGGGTGCTGTCAGATGTACTATTTTAGAGTCATTCTTGCCTCACATGAAAAGTTTCTTCTGAAAGATAGAGCCAAGCTGTGTGGGCTTGATACTGCCATTAAGTCTTGTAACTGCATTATTTTACTGCATGCTTAACAATGCTGAAAAATGGAGATTTAAGGCTTTCTTGTCTAAACGGTAAGGAGACTTCCCCCTAAACTGGATTTGATTTTTTTGCTTGTGTTGTTGTTCTGTTTTTCTTTTTTTTTTTAATGCCTGTTCAAGATCTTTTCCTTAAAAAGCAAAACAACACTGGAAGTAGCATAAGGGAAAACAATTATCCCTTTCTTTTTTTGTATACAGAAAATAGAATGCATACCTCCACGTGAGTAGCCCTACCACAGCGTTTAGAGCAAACATTATTCCAGCTTTATATTCTGTTGCTCTCTACAGTACTACAAAAATTCAAACCTAGTAGGTTGCAGCTGTCTTGACCTGTTTGGTTTCTGATTTGAGATTCTGGGAGCAGCTCAGTTTTCTAAATATAAGTACCTCTAAGATACCGTAAGATATTTAAGTCATATGCACAGGCCAGCAGGTATGACATAAGACCTATAGGAGACCCATGCCCTTCAAGAGCTGGGGCTAGAAGCTAGATCAGATTACCATAAGGCATCTTAAATGGCACTCAACATCTACAGTAAAGGAACTGAATCAAGACCTTTCAATATTTAAAAATATTTACTTTATGCCTTGCTAGTGTACATAATTTCAAAGAATGCAGTTTATGATAAGGTTGCAGTCTGCAAGAACCTTTGTAGGAAGACATGGTTCGTCCCCTAAAACGCCCTGAACTTGGAGAGAGGTTTTGCCACCTCAGGAGGTGCACCTAGGAAGTTCTCATCAAAACTGAAACAACATGGGAAACTATGACACTGCCAAACTTCAAGAGAATCCTTAAGAATAGCTAATAAAAAAGAATAATCTTTACTGAGGCTTATACTATATTATTCATCATGCCTTTGTCTTCATCTGTTAATTTTTTAGTTTTTGCCTTGTATGGAATTATGAAAATAGAGTACAAACTCTCACCTCACTCACACTCCCCCCTGAATCCTTATACACATAGACGCAGGGCCCATGTTACACTCCAGAAGCCCGTGAAAGCTCTGAATTTCCAGAAGAAATGGAAGGTGGCTGAGCCACTGTGGTGTTTATTCAAGTTTATGTATTCTTGGTTACAGCAATGCAGGGTAATTCCTCCCAAACCTGTCAGAAGGACCACAGACTGAAAGTGGCACTGGCAGAGCATTTCTCACAGATGGAATAACTCAAAATGCCATTGGCACTCAATCCTATAATACGTTATTTTTTACTTACAGAAGTCACATGAGGACACACACTACTACCCCTAACATTGTGTTTCTCAGAATATAAATGAATGGTTCCACCGTTCCTATTCTATCTTAATACTGCTTCAAAAAAATGTCTTTCAGTTCTTATATTCTCACTTCCTTCCCATGTACATAGTAGCAAACTGTTCCAGGAAGGATGGTTCCTATTCCTTATAGTCTGATACAGATGGATTTATTTAATTTTCTGTTTCCCATACCTTGCCACTCCTATCCAGTGCTTATAACACTCTCTTTCTCCTCACACACACTTGGGTATTTTCCTCTCCATTCTTTCTGATAAATGGAAAGTACCACCTATCGTATTCAAAACCAAACCCAAACGTCCCTACATCTGTGGCAGACTCCTCTCAGTGAGGGAATCATCTATAAGAACAGCCTTTACTATTCTTCAGCCTATCATTAAAAACAGCTGAAGAAGATCTAATTTTATCCTTTTTTTAGGAAGAAAAAAAAGTTTGTCTTCCATTTCCTACCACAATTTTGATTTAGTATCAAAATTAAATATCCTTTCAACAATCCTTCATATTGTCTGCCAGAAAGCAGTACACATTAGCTATTCTCTATCCTCCCTCACTGTATTACTTTATTAATGTGAACTCAAGGTCTCCTGCCCTCTTTCATAATTTCTAATTACCTATAGGCAATATTATAAGGAATGTCCATTAGCATAAAGATTATTTTTGGCATGATAAGACACATTTTAAGGCTATCAATCTCTCTCCAGACTGAAAATGATATATTTTGCCACCTCTGGGTTTTTCCTTATAACTTTTAAAAGGTAGCATTCCATGCAAAGAGGTTAGATTCACTACATTCTGTTTTAATTTTATTCCCAGATATTTTTATTCCACTAAGTTCCAATTTAAAGTTGAAGCTTGCCATCACGTATAATGACTGACAGAAATTTTAAAAAGGATAATTTCATCTTCCCCCTATGTTCAGCAACAGTGTTTAGAGTTTGGTCTGTCATGCTGTGAAACTTGCTTGGCTCTGCAATCTGCAAATACACTTCTAAGTACCAGAAAACGTCTGTGTGAGCATCAGGCAGGAAACAAGTTCACCATTTGAAAAAGCTTGTCATTTGAAAATACAAGTAAGACATATGTGGCTCGTAAACGCTAGCCCTCCTTGTAGGAAGAAACGTCTAGTTAGTTGTCTGTTCTAGCTCATGTATTCTTCAATATTTAAAGGTAAACGTTCATGTGACAAATATGAGATCATTCACAGAGGCACTGTAAAACACACATGCATATTTATATTACACATTCAAAGGTAAATTCAAGAAAGAGCTCTACATTTACTAGCAAAATGCTAGTAAATGTTGCCTAATTTGAAAATAAAAAAAGGCTTTTTAGTACATGGAAACCACAGGAGGAGGTCAGAATTTGCGGGTGTGCTCTCAGCCATATAGAAGAATAAATTACTTCCTCCTCCAACCTTACGTGTCCTACCCAGAAATTGCTCTGGTCTAATGACTCCCTTGGTGACTGCCCAGTGGATTCTCCTTTGCTGCCACAGAAGTGTTGAAGCTATATATCAAGAGAAGGTAGAAGTTTAGTTTTCCCAACTTGCAGTCAGTGCAGCAGAACTGGCACAAGGAGGAAATGAGATTGCCTCTTTGAAGAACTCTACTAGTTCCCTTCTCTTTCCTGATCCTCCCTTGCCCAGCAGACGAGCAAGGCAGGAAACGAGATGTCATTTCTTGCTTGGGCTTCCTCTAAGAAGAGCAGTTACCAGCTGCTCCTTGTGTTGACACGTGCTGAAAGACTGATCCTATCCCAATTCGTCTGCTGTAGTCTTGGTGTAGAGCAAAATCTATTTTATATGACAGAATGAGAAAGCACCAGATGAAAATCTCCTGGGTTTCTATCATCTTTTTCAGAATGAAAAACTAAGATTACAGGAAACATTTGCTACAAGTTTTGAAACAGAAAGAAGCAGCAGCTCAGCGGAATAAATCACCAAGCTCTTGCCATTCTGTATATTGTTTCTAAAGCAACTGCTTCTGCTCCCTGAAGGCATGTAACAGTGGACACAGTTTAACAGCTGCTAAGCATGTACAACTGCCTACTTAAAAATGCCTCTTGGAAGTTTTACACAACCTGTTCATCTCCCACACAAATGTATTTCGTAAAAAGAAAATCTATTCCCACCAAGAAATCATCTCAGAGGTGATCTCAGGTAATCTGAGAAGTCTTTTGTTCTCTGCATACCATAAATTTTTCTTCCTTCTTTCCAAAGCTGTGTTTGCCTGTTCTTCCCAGGTCTATCGCTTCTTATCAGCATCTGATTAAGCCACCCTATTACAAAACTTAACAATACACAAAGACAAACAACTGAAAATTTTTCAGGCAGTACTAAAATTCCTGAAGATTGGGCCTAAAAGTATGATTTAATTTAAAACTATTAATTCAGAATATACACACCAGTTTTTATCTCGCTTTTACTGAAACTTAAGACAACCTTCTATTTCCAAAAGTCATTCCATATATACATGCACACATTTCAGTTTTGTCTTTGAAAGCAATCAACATTGCCATTTGCATACAAAACTATGTGAATATTTTAGCAATACAGCTTGCAAAACCTAAAAACTGTAAAGATTTTAGAGGGTGTAGTATTGTTAGGCAAAGAAGCATGTATGTGCCCTAAACACAGAGCTGTATGACCTTAGTGATTGATCTGTTTCTTTCAGTGATGAAGGTGAAAACACAACAAAGCCAATATACAGGGTTCCACAGAAAATGCTAAGTTTTTAATAGGTCTTTCAAATCCTACAAAATTCTACAGTAACTCTACAGTCATTTATTAATTTTTAGAGGACTGATAAAAAAAAAATTAACAAAGGCTTATCATTCTACATTAAACTCTATAAAATGTATTTAAAAGGAGATGGAAAGACTCTTTTGGAGTATTTTCTCAATTGGCACCTATTCTAGTTAATGGAAAGACTTCACCTGACCTTTTATATATCAGATAGTCACTGAAAAAAATGGATATTACAAAAAGTGATAGGCATACACAGAGGAAGAGGCCAGCGATACACGGTAGCAGAAATTTACTATGAATTAATCCACCACTGGATGGAGTAAAATAAAAGGAAAATATTGCTATCTTGCAATGTTTACAAAATGTTCGCAAACATTTGCAACATCTAGGAGTATTCATGGAGAAAAAAAAAAAGGAATGTTTAAAGCACAAATGACAAATGCAGGTCAAGAACACGATCTTCCATATCTCTGAAAGCAGGCTTATTGAGCCTTTTGTCCAAAGTCCTTATCTAGAATGCAATGGTGCATTGGAAGTACAGGTGAGAGCCACACAGCCATCACGAACTTACCTCTGCAAACATCTAGCAAGGCCTGCTTTGACAGGACAAGGCGTAATGGTTTTAAACTAAAACAGGGTAGATTTTGACTGGATATAAGGAAGAAATTCTTTACATTGAGGGTGGTAAAACACTGGAACGGGTTGCCCAGAGAGGTGGTGGAGGCCCCATCCCTGGAAACATTCAAGGCCAGGTTGGACGGGGCTCTGAGCAACCTGATCCAGTTAAAGATGTCCCTGCTCACTGCAGGGGGTTGGGCTAGATGGCCTCTAAAGGTCCCTTCCAACCCAAAGCATTCTATGATTCTATCATCTAACTTCTGGAATTGATTTGGCTTGAGAAAGTCTTAAGATTACATTAAAGCATGACAATATTTATTCTAGTTATAGGTAAAGATTAATTTTGTAAATAGAATTAGCTCGAGCTAACCTGTACTGTACCACTTCTGTGCTATAATCAATCAAACAACAACAGCAACAACAAAGCTTTTTAATTTTCATTTTAATCTTTTCATGGTCTAGTCAAAGACAAAACAATTGCAACAGGCAGACTTTCAAAGTAAAACTGATGACTGTACTATTCCCTGTTAGTGTGCAAATGAACGGAGTTATAAACGTAGCAACGCTCAAAATACATCTGTGCTGCACAGAGACACAGAAGCTTCTTGGTGCCCACAGAGGCCTCGTATGTGAAAACTCTGTCAAGCTGTTGAGATCCCTAGCTCTCAAAATGTAAACTAGGTCTTCAGTGCTTTTTTAAAAAAAAAGTACTTTTAGGGAGGGGAGAAAACATTTAGCAGGATAGCAGCTAAACTAATGCAACTGTAAATTCATACAGCCATTATTGTCTTTTAATCTACTGCAGCAGGATTTGAAGTACCACAGTCACTGGTGCAAGTCCACTATTTAACATTACTGAAATCTAGGTTGCTTCAAAAATGTTATTTTCTAGATAGATAGAGAGTTTGTGTAGAAAAAAGTCCGCCATCACCAGAACAGTCAGTGCATGCATTTGCTTTACATACACGAACGGAAGCAGGAGGTTTTGTCTGTGGAAGTGCCTGCCATACAGCACCCCACTTATTTTACGTCACTGTCCAGCTTGGATGGCTGATCAAGGCAGGCTCTGCGGGCCCTTCTAGATGGTCAGTGTGTGAGAAGCACCTCCATCTGCCGTGCACTGGTTATTTTACAACTTGCAAATTCAAGCTGACAGATTGACTTCATCTGTTTCATGTACATCATTGCTGCAACTGAGCTGCTGTGTGTTAGAATCAAGTAGAAAACTGGAATTCAGGCATCCATGGCAAAAATTGCGCTAGTGATTATTTGACCTATGCTGTAAGACCAGGATATGAAGCAGACCAGTATTTGAAATTGGGAAGACTGGGATATTTCAGGTCTGTTGTTTTCATGAAAATTAAGAATTGTAGGAATAATTCTACATAAAAATCAGAAAAATACAAACTACAGTTTACTTAACAATTTAGCCCATTCAGTAATGTCATTATTTTAATTTCAGCTGGACTTTGACAATAATGGTGTGAAATTAAACACTGTGCTTCAGTACAAGCAGCCTCTTTGCTGCTATCCAGCAGAACACAACGCCCTCTCCTCTACCTGCCAATATTACAAGATATCGATGCGTCTAAATAAAGCTTTGCCTTAAAACCTAATATAGGAAGCAAAACCCCCACGCACCTTGCTTTAAATTAATTCTCACAATCTCACTACCAGCACCCTCCTAACTCAGAATAAATCCTGTAGGTTATATAATTATAAACACACCTTTTTTTTTTTTTTTTCCTTCCTCACTCCAGCTAAGATTTTTTTTCCTTCAGAAACAGGTGAGTTAACTTGTTACCGTAGTGGTGATGAAAAAGAAGAGCCTGCATAATGTCATGGGCCAAAGCGTACTTTCAGGATAATTTGAAAATTTCAGCAGACAGTATGTGAATACTTCACATTATCGCTCCAAAAGCCATCTGGAATAATGGCTACCCCAAGTCCTTGTCTTCTTGCTTTCTCTTACGGTTGGAGCTCACAGTGTTACAACAGGAGACAGCATAACAGAGAAAAAACCCTAGTTCTTGATATGCTAAAGTGATAAAACTTTTAACACTAGCAGTAATTAGGGCAGTAGACCAGAGGCTCAACTCTCACATGATGCAATGTCAAAAAAAAAAAAAAAAAAAAAAAAAAAAAAAAAGAAA
>NW_009259035.1:2523263-2614191 GCF_000687185.1 Egretta garzetta | reverse complement strand
CAAAAAAAAAAAAAAAAAAAAAAAAAAAAAGACATAAGCAAGCTAAAAAGCTCAGCTGCTAGATCTTATTTCTGGAGTTCATGAAAAACACTTGCTAAAGCATACACACACAAACCACAGCAAGACTGGTAAGACAGATGACAAGAAGATCCAGAAACAAGAAATAAAGCATATTTGTTCTTAGAAACACGGGAGAAGGTGTTAATCTTAGTGAAATAGGATTCTTGCAGTACTGGCAAAGTTACTGTCAGGATAAATTACTTGCTTCAACAAACAGCAAATGCAGAAGCAGGCCTGTCAGGGTGCCAGACCAGCTCCAACAACCGCCCTTCCAGTGAAACATTTCTATCGCACACATTTAGTTCATATTTCACCCCTTTTCTCCTGTTCCTATTTTTGTGTCTTTGCTTCATGCCTTCTCCTTTGTGCAACTGCATTCCAGATCAAGGCAAGAGTTTGCAGTTCAACATTAAAACCAAGATGTATGCAATGAAAGGGTTTTTTTTCGGTGTAATTTGCACAGAATGCCTTTCTAAATTACATACATGAATAAAGCTATCACTGCCAGTATTGCATTTCCCAAAAAGAAGATAGGAATGAAAAATTAGTTCGTGGCTATGTAAATTTTGATTATTCCTACACATTGAAACAGCTCTAGAAGAACATGTGTTTTCAGTTCTCAGCATGTCAGAAAGGTTTGTTTCTATCTTTATTCCATAGAAAATGGAATGAAGGTCTAAATTGTAACCATGACACAGGCAAAACTAAATGTGATCTTAAAAGATAAAATTCAGCATGAGAATAATATGCTCTTCAAGACTCACTATATATCTATTTATAACCTGATCCTACTACTCAAATGCGAACAATGCAAGTAAGCACTGGCTTTGAAGACCCGGGGTGATTCTGCCACCATACTATGTGCTCAGGGTGCCTTCTTCTAGCTCTGATGGAAACATATTCCACAAGACACTGCCCTGGTTTCAGCTGGGATAGAGTTAATTTTCTTCCTAGTAGCTGGCATAGCACTGTGTTTTGGATTTAGGATGAGAAGAATGTTGATAACACACTGATGGTTTAGTTGTTTCTAAGCAGTGGGACTTTTCAGCTTCCCCTGCTCTGCCAGGAGCACAAGAAGCTGGGAGGGGGCACAGCCAGGACAGCTGACCCCAAGTGGCCCAATGGGTATTCCATGCCATAGGACGTCATGCTCAGTATAGAAACTGGGGAGAGTTGGCTGGGGGACAGCGATCGCTGCCCAGGGACAGGCAGGGCATCAGTCAGCGAGTGGTGAGTAATTGCATCATGCATCACTTGTATATTATTTTATTATTATTTTTCTTTTCCTCTGCTGTTTTACCAAACCATCTTTATCTCAACCCACGGGTTTTACTTTTTTTTCTGATTCTCTCCCCCATCCCATGGCAGGGAGGGAGGGTGAGAGAGCGGCTGTGTGGTGCTTAGCTGCTGACTGGGGTTAAACCATGACAGACACTTACTCTATCAAACTACCACAATCTCAGTTGTTTTCCAGTAGCATCTGTAAGACCACACTGCGTTTCAGCTATCTGTCCACAGTTCTGAAAATCACTTATAGACAGTACCAATTTAAACACTATAGAGAACATAGTATTATGCTATGACAGTATTATAGGACCAAAGTTCATCCAAGTTTGCTTAAAGATAAAATGGAAACTTCACATTTACATGGCTCATTTTTTTTCTATCTTTAAATGCTGTCAAGATATTAAAAAATTCTTCTCTAAGATCCTCGACAGTATGCAGATGGAAAGATACGTGGGGAAGGAAACTGAACAATATAAAAATAATGAGAAAAATACTGTGTACTAATTCTAATACTAGTATACTGTTGTATACTGATTCTTTCTAATTCCAGCCAATTAACTTGCAGGTAATGCAAGTCCTAAAGTGACTAGAATACAACAAAACAATTTATTCAAATAATATTAAATAATTATATTTCCAGAAAAGCTGGGATATAAATAGTAAACAATTATATTTTGATCCTATAAATAGTCCTAATAAATTGTTCAAGAAGCTGCCAAAACATTCCATAACCATGAGATAAACAGAAAGATGCTTAAGTTTTGAAAAAAAAAAATCAATTATATGAATATGTAAACAAACCAACAGTCAAATATTGTATTGTATGAGCAAACTACAGTACATGGTAAAATATAGCCTGCAAAACTGCCAGACAAAATATACTTATGAAGCCTACATTGTCAAAACATAATGGCACCTCAATAAAAAAGGACACAACTAAGAAAGCGATGAACCACAGAAGCCAAAAGAAATATGTAAAAGTTCATATTCATTAGACAAATCAGTTGTGGAAGAACAGTCCAATGACAGATGGAATGGCATAGGGTAGGAAAGTTCAGTATCTAAACAGTCTAAGAAACACATATTTTAAAAATACTTTCTATTTGGAATTACATTACAGGTTTTTAGTATGGTTTCAGTTTTTAGCAGCAAATTCAACAGCACCATCAGTGTAACCAGCAAGAGATAATAGGCTTATTTTAGTTATATCTGTAAGAACTGTATGCTCATGTGCGCATTACAAAGCCACATGTACCTTCCTAACTAATTTATTGTAAAAATAAATAAATAATTTGCAGCTACATACCCACATTTTACCCACAGACACGCACACATGATCACAGTGAAAAAAGGTGGTCTGGCACCACCAGAAAGCAAATTCTAATGACAACCACATACAAATAGAAACTACGAATACAAATTCATTTTGATGTCACGGTCTTATTCATTCAGGGAGTTATCCAAAGCTCACTAACATCAGTGCAGAGCTCTCCACTGCCTCAATGAGCTTTGAAAGAGATCTTTAATGAGAAAGAGGACTAGCCAGCATATACTTAGGACAGTTGACTGGTTTTACAAAGGTCACTATGATTAGCAGTATTTTTATCCTGGGTTATCTTAAATTTTACCTTGAATGTTCAGTTTGAGTACTCCAAAGCAGCTAACCCTCTGTTTAAATGTCAAAGTAGCCTACACAAAAGGAATACAGAGTTCTTCTTTCAGATGGGGCAAATCAGGAAAGGTCCCACATTGGTGGGACCAAATAGTAACTCTAATTTGCTTAGATCTTAAGTGATTATTTTAGTTAAATCTTTCACCCATAAAACATCCAGGCACACTAAACAGTCTCTCTCTACATGTACCTCGCTAATCTTACTTTGAAAGCAATTCTTGCTCCACAGCACTGTGTGTGAGAAACTAAATATCAGACAGGCTAGGAGTGCAAGCTTTAAGACACCATCTGATCCAAAGCTGCATCACAAAGTGTAGATGGAAAAACAAAGACCACTAGGTCTCTAACCCCACATGGGGTTGGGAACTGAAAAGAAAAAAAATAAATAAAAAAATGCTCATTCTCATAGCAAAAGGACTGACACAAACACTGCTAGCTTTCTCTGTGCTATTGCCATTCAAGCATTTATTTCATCACTGATCTGAATTCATTACATAGTTTAAATCATGTGAAGAACAATTTTTAGAAGAGATTTTGCACGTGTTGGCAAGTACTAGAACCCTGGTCCTCTTTTTCTACAGTGACATTTTCCACAGTGACCCGAGAGCTGTTTTCCTCATATATTAAAAAAAAAAAAAAAAAAGTATATAAATTAAACAATGATTTACCCAATTGGAACAAGAAAAACAGAGACACATAAGAGAAATAAAAAGTGAACCTTGGCTAGCCGTTCATTCTAGTTATCTCTATCCTGCTTAAATGAGGCAAATTGTCAAACTGTGTCCTTGCTTTCTACTGAGGAAATATCATGTTTTTCTGAACATATCTTTGTTTCTATCTAGATTATCTTCACACAGATTTGACATAAGAACTGTTGATAAAAAGAAGAATCCTCTCTTTTAAGCTCACAAATGAAGATATTTTTTTTACTTGACAACTTTCCAACCTTTTTTATTGAGTCCAGGAGTGAAAACAGAGGAGAGTTTTCAATTTAAATTAAAAAAAAGAAACAAAACCATAAATTGCTAGACATGAGCTAACTTTGCATTTTTCATCCATGAACTCTTAATCACATGGATGATTACTGTCCCTGAAAGGGGAATTCACAGTGAATGTGAAAACCTAAGAAGAAAGAAAGATGAAGAAAGCAGCTTTCTGAGAAGGGACCAAGTACCAGCTGCATTAAATGGACCTATGCCATTTCACATCCAGCTGAGGCTCTGACCAAAGGCAGAGAACTGTGTATTTATAACATTAAGGTATACAAAAAAGAGAAATACAGATTGTTGGACATATGCAGTATTTCTTTATATACACCACATGTTCGTCAAAAATATGTGTGCCTACCAACTGGCTCTGGACAATTACAAAACCAGGTGTAGGACATGTCCCACCCACGGATTCACCAAGGGGAAATCATGCCTGACCAATCTGATAGCCTTCTATGATGGCATAACCAGCTGGGTAGACGAGGGGAGAGCAGTGGATGTTGTCTACCTTGACTTCAGCAAGGCTTTTGACACTGTTTCCCATAACACCCTCATAGGGAAGCTCAGGAAGTATGGGTTGGATGAGTGGACAGTGAGGTGGATTGGGAACTGGCTGAATGGCAGGGCTCAGAGGGTTCTGATCGGCGGGGCAGAGTCCAGTTGGAGGCCGGTAGCTAGTGGAGTTCCCCAGGGCTCAGTACTCGGCCCAGTCTTGTTCAACTTGTTCATCAATGACCTGGACGAGGGGATGGAGTGTACCATCAGCAAGTTCGCTGACAACACAAAACTGGGAGGAGTGGCTGACACGCTGGAAGGCTGCGCTGCCATTCAGCGGGACCTGGACAGACTGGAGAGCTGGGCGGGGAGGAACCTGATGAAGTTCAACAAGGGCAAGTGTCGAGTGCTGCACCTGGGGAGGTCGAACCCCATGCACCATTACAGGCTGGGGGGTGACCTGCTAGATAGCAGCTCTGCTGAGAGGGGCCTGGGAGTCCTGGTGGGCAATAAGCTGACCATGAGCCAGCAATGTGCCCTTGTTGCCAAGAAGGCCAATGGTATCCTGGGGTGTATTAAGAGGAGTGTGGCCAGCAGGTCGAGGGAGGTTCTCCTCCCCCTCTACTCTGCCCTGGTGAGACCCCACCTGGAGTACTGTGTCCAGCTCTGGGCTCCCCAGTTCAAGAAAGATGAGGAACTCCTAGAAAGAGTCCAGAGGAGAGCAACTAGGATGATAAAGGGACTGGAGCACCTCCCCTACGAGGAAAGGCTGAGAGAGTTGGGCTTGTTCAGCCTGAAGAAGAGAAGACTGAGAGGGGACCTTATCAACACGTACAAATACCTTAAGGGCGGAAGTCACGAGGATGGAAGCAGTCTGTTTGCAGTGGTGCCCAGCGACAGGACAAGGGGCAGTGGGCACAAACTGAAACATAAGAGGTTTCAGTTGAATATGAGGAAAAACTTCTTTACTCTAAGGGTGACAGAGCACTGGAACAGGCTGCCCAGGGAGGTTGTGGAGTCTCCTCTGGAGATATTCAAAGCCCGCCTGGACGAAGTCCTGTGTAGAATGCTCTAGGAGAGCCTGCTTTAGCAGAGGGGTTGGACTAGATGATCTCCCGAGGTCCCTTCCAACCCTTGCGATTCTGTGATTCTGCGACTTCTAAGTCTATTTCAAAAAAAAGGTTTCCTTTTCTGTCACTGGGAATCATCACGTCACTCTTCAAACCAGTCACTTCACCTTCATGAATTAAAGTGGAGCCAGGTTACACAAAATCAGCGCTGTTATTTTGGCCAAAATCATGAATTTATGTAAGCATGCTATATCAACAGGTTTTGTATCTTTTCCTTCTTCCACTAGGAAAATGATCAGCACTGTTCTGATAACCTGGGCTACAAAGTAATGGCATGCACCATGCAAAGAAAACATTAAATAAATCTGCAGCACAGAGCTATGCCAAGATCCATGCTGTGAACTGTGAGAATTTCTCCTGTGACTACACTAATAATTGTTTCATAAATCCTCTCTGATCAAGGGTAATGGAAAATTAATTAAGAGATTAAATTTAAGTTCTGCCAAATAATCTATATAGTCATATACAAACACAAATACTGAAATGGGTAACTACATGCACAGTTGGCACTCCACTACCTGAATAGTAGACGTACACTTTTATTCTTCTTGTACACACATTTATGGCAACAGTTGCATACCATCAGTTTTACTGCTTTATCTCTATAACCACTCATTTTTCCATGTCAGAAAATCTCTGAAACCTATCATGAGAAAGACAAAATCTTAATACAGTGGGAATACAGGACTGTGAAACTTTAAAAGTTGAGAAACTATTTAAATGATGATAATTCATTTTTGTTTTAACCTACCGGACCTGAAGGCAATGGCACCAGCTATAAGCCTCATACTAAATGTTCCTTTATAATTTACAAAACTGTTTGACAAGTGGGTATTTTCATATCTACTACCCCAGTAAATTTGCAGCAAATTCAATTACAGTGCAGCTTGGGTGTTGTGCACACATCTTCATCCCATTCCTATTTCCAACTGCTTTTTGTTAAAAGGACTGAATAACTCATTGGGATATCTGTTAGAACTGGCAGTATTATTCATTTTCTTATCAGAAACTCTTCCATCTACCGTCTGTACCAAATGCGTCATTTAACTCAAAATCACTCATGAGCTCTAACAACTGAGTATAATCAATTCTGTCTATAGACTTTTACAGATGTTCTGGATTTCTTCCATCGCTTGCTCATTATTTTGCAATGCACTTTTCAGTATTTATAGATTTATCAGAAAATGTAGTTCGTGTGATCAGCTCCATTGCTAAGGAGTGTTGGGTGGGATTTAGCTGACTGACCTGCAGCAACTGATCAAAACCATGGAAGTACTAAAAAGACGTATGGTTTTATTTTTGTAGCTGTTTGTTAGAATGTTATGGTCTTCAGACACAAGTTAATCTCAGACAATTGCACAGAATTGCACTGCTGATGTTGGGGCATTACATATTAGTGGGTTTGCTACTATTAATGCTTCTCTGCAAGGTGCTGTTAAGACTTGGCTGCTGAGGAGTCTGGGGCAGCATGCTATGCAAAACCGTGCTGACCTGGAGGACATCACATTGTTGTATGAAAATGTTTCAATCAGGCAACCACAACAGAAGTAAGAAAGAAGCTAATCACTTGCCTTCCAAATACATGGAGTAGACACATATATAAATATAACCTCTACATGTGGGAGGACGACGTGTTTCATGGTGAATCTGGTTTCAATATGGCTGCAGCACATAGACATATGTAGTCTACAAAGATTAAGCCACAAGGTCAGTAGCAGAACAAACAGAACATAAATGAAGAAGAGAAAGTTTCCATTTTTCGGTATTAAAAATTAAGTGTATTCATTTGAGACTGATAATCTCAAAGTGTGGCTCAAAAACTCTCTGAACGTGGCCTGCAAAAGAACTTCATTGCAAGTGTGGGCAATGACATCAACTGCTAACTAAGTTGGATCATTTCAGAAGATCTTTTTGCTGAGCTGAGATTAGTGTGACTCCGCAGGAGCCCAGACCTGTGGCCCAGTCCCAGCATGTAAACTCACAGTCATTAAGTACTCACAGAGTGTCAGCAAATGAACACCCTGTCAGGAGCACATGTTGTAAAGTGTGACAAGCCTGAAGAGCAAAGGAGTTCAGGAAGGCTAGGCCTTCTCCAAGAAGGACATCTGAAAGGCCATCCTCATGTGCCGACAGGTGAGCAAGTGGGGAAGAGGAGTGGCCTGGCTGAACAGGGAGCTCTGGCTGGAACTCAGGACAAAAAACAGAGGGTTTATGACCTTTGGAAGAAGGAACAGGCAACCCAGGAGGACTATAAGGCTGTAGTTCATCAACCCTTCGTCTTAAAAATCATTCCCCAAACTGCTCAACTTCTACCAGATGAGGTCTTCTAAATGAATTAGTGGAAAACGTGCCTTGATCTACCAGGTAAGCGGCTTTCCCAAGTACCGTTAAACAACTGTTAACAATTTTGAGAAATTTTAAATGTTGCACACACTGAAATCTATATTGCGTGCACTGAAATAGCTTGATGGTTCTCCAGCACCTTTTTTAATCTGAACTAAGGCTTATTCAGCTAAGAAACCTAAGCAATAGGATTGGGACTGGAATTGCAGCATTACAACCTATTTCAGAGTACTATATATGCTAAGTTCTGCACACATGATGACAATGTTGGAGACTGTATTTGCCCTACACAGTTTGCCTAAAAAATACGGGGAAAAAAAAGAGTTTTCTTGTACCTTGAGAATGTCTAGCTAAATAACAAACACTGTTTGTTTGTTCCTATTAAATCCCTTATAATGCATTATCTTAGAATAAAACATCTTTGCTGCCAAAGAGAATATCTGATTATATCCACCAACTCCCAATATTCTCCATTATCCTAAGATATGCTACTAGAAAAATACGCAAATTGTGTCATTGAGGTGTTCTGCTCTCTCTTTGCAAGCAGCTGGGCAAGGGTATGCCAATGTATATTTCCAAGTGAAGAAGCAATTTAATACAATAAAGTTAAAAACTATTACTAAATCTAGTATATTTTTATTATTAGTTATTTAAATTTATGGGTATATGCAGTGTCAACACACCATGAAATGAAGGAATTACCAATTTCCAGCATGACTTACTTGATAAAAGGGACTGAATTAAATGCAGAGTTGTTGAATAAATCAGTAATGCTACAGTGGTTAATTACAAAGTTACTTAAAGGAAAAAAACCTGCAGTATTTTACAGTGTATTAAACTTGCAATTGCTTCCTAAGTGGCTAACAGACAATATTAGTAAACACAATACATTTCATAGTGGACTGCAGGAAATGCTTTAATGTCTTTAAAAACTGTAGTTTAAGGCCAATTCTATATTACTTAGCAATCAGGCTACGAGATATCATGGGCTACACTTAGCTTTCTCTTAGTACTTCCCATTAGTAGATTGCAAGCACAGCATAAAAGACAACTCTATAATTATGCTTATTTTAGTGATGAGGTGAAAGAGGAATGGGGAGAAGTAATGTAGCCAGTGATATCTGACAGGCTAATTGCAGACTGACTGGTCTCACCCTGTCCCCCAAGTCTCAGGCAACTGTCATGGCCAGTCTCACAGTGATTTTGACATGATTTTCCACATTTCTCATTTTTTCAAGCACAAGCTAAACCCACTGTATTGGACACATTAAGTTGTAATGGCAGCCACAGACAGCTGCAATTTCCCTCAGTAAAATAAATGATTAATTAGTAAAACACAGTATGCAATATATGTCCAGAGTGACTTATCCCTATTGCTAATCATAGCAATTAGCTTCAATTTCTAAAGCTCCACAGTCTGCATGATGTTTTGCAGAGCTGTGAAAGAAGCATGGGCATGCACTGAATAATTTATATTCCAAATTACACAAACATACAGACAACGTATCTTAATTTTCTAGATTAGCAACCAGTAAGGTCCCTTCTGATAGCCCCATAAAAAAAATCTAAAAGTAGAATTCTGTATATTCCATAAAGGTTAAAGGGAAAATGTAACATATAGAAATAAACCCCAACGTGGGCAAGATTTTCTTTTTACTGGGACATTCAGTAAAAACCATCAACAAACTCAATATCTGAAGTTTGAACAAAGACCTATTACCACTGACTAAATGGATTCCTTCCCAAAATAGCTGTATTTTTTCACTATGTCTATTTCAGCATAAAGACCCTCTCTTGCCAGGCACAAAACAAAAACCACGAGTTTTCCTCATATGTCTCTACCTGAAATGTTCTACTGATGATTTCAAGAAAGGCAAAGAGCCCTTAAATGTCCTCTCAATTAGGCAGCCTTCAACATTGCTTCAGTTAGCTATAACTTAAACCATAAAAAACTTAATAGATGGAAATAATTTCAGTCTCATCTGGAAGAGTACAGGAAAGCCCATATATTGTTGGGGAAAGAGGCATTATATATTCATTATTGTTGATGGCAATAAGTGAGGAAGAAGCTACAGACTAATTTTTTAGAAGCTCATTGACTACATGCAATCAATTAGTGGCCAGAAATGTAATAAAACACAGAAAGTACAGCGCAGCATATGGAGGAGAAAAGACGATACAGATTCTGAGTTAAAGACCAGTTCAGAGCAGAAAAGCCTATCTGAAGTCAGAAAGTGATGAACCCATTTCTTAGGAGGGGGCGAACCTATCAATTTCATCCATCCAACTCCCCATTTTCTTGTCTCTTGGTTTTTGTTTTTTTTTTTTAAATGAGAGGAGTTATTACTGAGAAAAAGGTCAACACCAAGTAGACTTCTAGGAAAAAAAACCCAAACAGTTCAAGAAACATCAGTGAGATGGAGAGAAAAGGGAGAGCAAGAACTACTTGTAAGTCACAGAGAGACTACATGACAGCTTGTGTTGTCTTATATGCTGAGGTGGCTTTTAGCCTTTTTTTTAGTGCCTGTGCTGCTAATCTCAGAGAATGCTTTTCATGAAACTTTGCAGCCCACAAGTCATGGTTATTCCATTTATTGCAGATTTGCCCATCAGAAATGACATTCCATGAGAAAAAAGCTGCTGAACAGATTCAGACATACTTTCTGGACCAATTTCTGGTGGATCACTGAGTTTCCTCATGCACCAGGGTCCTCCAGACTATCTTCAGCTTTGTTTGATGAGGTTCATAGAATTATAGAACAGTTTGGGTTGGAAGGGACCTTTGAATGTCATCTAGTCCAACACCAACACCACCACCCCCCAATGTGGAAAACATTAGGGGACAATCTGCCTTCTGAGACTTGCATGGCTAAAGCTATTAAGAATTATTAGTAGACATTTTCAAGGCTTTTTCACTGGAAGTGAAATGGTAATTAATTTTCTTAATTGAACAATCATTCATTAGTCCTTTACTAAATACATTACCTAATAACATTCTCAATCTTGCAAGTTACTGCCATGTCTTCAATTTCCCTTTTCATGATAAGACTAATAACAAGCTAAACTCACAGCTTTATAAATCTGCAGCACAGTACAGCATACATTGTATGCAGTTTTTCCATTTAGATTCTTCAATTACAAGCAACTGCAACAAAAAAAAATAGCATATTGTACTAGCTAGTATTAAATAGCAGATCATAATTAAATTGTTCCTTAGAAGCAGTGCTCAGTGCTTAAGAAGAAGGATTATATTGAATAACAGGACTAATATTTTAACTCAATTAATGTTATTTTTCAATGAAGAGGTACTGTAATTTCTTCTTCTACGGGTAACATCAGCTATATAGCACAAATACTACAGCTTTTTTTCTGATAACTCATGTGTAATTTTTTCCGTGTAGATTGTAAGCTTTGTATATTTTTCAAAGTGGATGAAAACATGACATATTATTATTTGTATAGATAAATATACTTATTTTATACAGTTATGGTCATAAAATATTTCACTTCTATACCATATAAGCCTGCCAGAGACTATGTTTGACTACATCTAAGAAAACATGAATGGTCTATGGTAAGGAAAGAATTTTTCTTTTATGTCTTTTAATTCTGAACTGTTGCAAATTTGATTTATAATATCAGTTGAGGCGAAGGTGATTTTTGGATGAAGAAATTACATCTAGTCACAATGGAAGTTGGGTACCTTCTCCATGGAAACTGCCTGCCAAATATGCTCAGATGACTTATTTATCAGATTCTTCAACACAATATTTCAATTTGATGGAATTATATTTTCCTGTAATCTTTCACTGATAATTTAAAAGTGACATAAACGTATAAATGTCTGTATTTCTGAAGATAATCAAGTTGTGTCATTCTAATATAAATCTGTAATATATTTCAAGGTCATCTTCTCCTTGGTTGTTCAAACTAGCTGCTTATGTTCTTTTGAATCATATTCTGGTTTTGGTTTAATATCTACTATTTTAATGTGTTTTAAAGACTGTTTGTGAGTATTTTGTTGTTACTGCTCTTTCACTCTCCTGCACAGTGGATGGCACCCACTGTATAGCGGACGGCTTTGTTAACTCTTTATGGAGATATGAAAACTGTGCAGTCTAACAATAACCTTGAAAACTAATTTTTTGTTTCAAGAATTAGTATGTGTATTTATATCAACAGAACTGGAATATTGCACTACATCTCAAACAGCTATTTCTCAGATCGGGCTACTAGAAAGTACACTCCTATATCATTTTACAGCATACTCCATATCTTTTTCTATCACTGATATTATACAAATTGCTCATTAAAAACCAAAATACAAATAACAATTCATGGTAACAAAAGTTTTCAATATCATCAGAGTGGCCATTCTATTCCAGCTATGAAAGAGTTTTGTTTAGCTGTGTACTAGAACAATGTGTACTACTACTAGGACATTCAATTTCAAAGGTGCTGAAAAACAGGGAGGTAAAAATTACAGGACATATATAACTTTCCAACTATAGAATTACAAAAAGGCCATTCTGATTTCATAAGGAAGGCAAGACAAAAAGAAAAGGAAAGGACAGACTCACACTGTGTTACAGTCAGATGGGTAGGTGGAAATTGTATGGTACAAAGGAACAAGTAAGTAAAAGACTGAATGATTAAGATGAAAAAAAATCAATATGAGTTACATAAGGAGGTATTAGTAACTGGACATGAAATTGCAGGGAGTTGCATGAAATCCCTTGTGTTCCTTTTGTGGAGATCATCTGGTGAATGTTTTTAAAGATGAAGTGCTATAAGGTACAACGTATCTCCATATAGAAAATCACAGCAGTTTAATGGAACTTGGTAAGTTAAAAACAAAATTCTTACACTTACTTTTCTGAGCAAAACATAGAATTATTCACACTAGAAGCGACAGAGCGTGCTGCCAATGTTACCAGCTGAATGTTGCAACTGTGTCATGTAATATTATAGTTCTTTTTTTTTTTCCTTATGTAATAGGGTTACAAATTCTTCTCAGTGGACAAGAACCTTTAAATTCACTTTATATTCTGGCATTATATAAGCGGCAACTGATGAAGAATTAATGATTTCAATTCTGGAATCAGCAAAACAGAAGCCTATTAAGAAGCCCAAAAGCACACATAAAGCTTCTAGTGAACAGTAGGAAACTGGAAGGCACGAGGCTTGCCATCCAGCAAAAACATGGTATTTAGGAGGACTAATGGATAACTATCGTGGCTAAACCTGTGACAAACATTTTCATACAGGACAACAATTGGTTGAATTTGGATACACATGTTCAAGAAATGAGCAGTAAAAAACCCAAACTTGCCACAGCCTTATTTTGGTATCTAAATGTCTCAGTTAAGTGACATCATCATATGGTGAAGTTGCAACAAGGGAAATTCTGATTATATCTTAGGGAAAAAAATTACAATGATGTAGACAAATATTGGAACAGTTGCCCAGAGACTATGTGGAAACCCCATTAAGGTACCAAAAACTTAAATGGACAAGGACCTGAGCAACCTGTTCTAAGTTGGCCTTGCTTTGAGTAGAGGGGTTGGACCCCCAGAGAGCCTCTGAACCTAAATTGTTCTGTAATTCTACAAACTATATAGATAAAAACCAAATTTTAAAAATTATCTGTCTTGTATATCTCAAAGCAGATGCATGCTGCGGTTCACTAACACAAAGATGAAAGCTTGTCAAAAATTTATCTGAGTCAAAGCTCTACAGCTTGAAAGTGTCAAAAAAAAAAAACCAAACCCAAACCCGCACACAAAAATAATTTGATTTCTTCTAAAATCCTAAAGGGAACTGGAGGCAAAAGAAAATTTTCAAAGCAACACCAGCAGTCCATGGGGGAAGCAGGAGGACAGGACAAGCCAGGACTCTTGAAATTGTTAGAATGGCCTAAGAAGTCTGATTTCAGCCATCATGTACAAACTCAAGTTAGTAACCTTGAATTTTAGTACTGTTACACAAGACAACATCTTTTTCCTTTGCATCTTTCCTCTGAATAAATTGCATGTGACTTCATACTGATTAACAAATGCAGTAAGAAAACTGAAAAGCTCTAAAATACTAGAGAAAAACAACACAATTTATTTTGAACTAAAGCAGTTAGTCTCCCCTGCCCCCTTTTTGGTGAAAGCTCAAGAGCAGCTCTATACTCTGCACACCAAGATGGCAGTATCAGTTTAGTTCTGCTATAGTATAAACTTTCTGACCTCCACCATGTTGAGGCACTACTATTTATACTTCTGCATCAATTCCATATATTCAAGACACATTAAAAGACATCAAGTCCATAAACTTTTCTGACCCTTTTCTGCTGCTTAGCTCATTAATGCTGAAAGCTATTAATTTAACAAATGAGTAGGTGATTACCTCTTGAAGAACCCTCTTCATTTTCAGAAGCAATGTCTTTACAGCTGTGCAATCTTGCAGCATCAATCTGAAGGGCAAAGATTCAATGCCTCCGCCTTCTTCCAGACCATTAAAAGGCCACTCCATGGATGGGCTGCCAGCCAGCTGGCTAACACGAGGGTACCTGGCTTCTCCTTGGTCTACCTCCTTCGACAGCTTCAGAGAGAGGTTCCTGACAAGAAAAGACAGAAAGACCAACACTGAAATATGAAAAAGAAAAAGAATGCAATAATTTTTGGCTTTTAGTTCCTTGAGTTTAAAGACACATTACACATTCACTTTTTGAGCCTGCTAGCATGTACGGCCTTTATAATGTACATATAAACATATGGTGCTAGCAATAAAATACGCATTTATAAATGTACCAATTTCTACAGGAATTCAAACCGTGCTCTATCCCACACCCTTCAGAAGAAAGCCATTTTCTTAAAGCTAAATATCCTGTGGGCAAAACTGCAATGGGTTTATTTTATTTTGGTTCAGCTTTATGAAAAAATGAATGCATCAGGCAATTTCAAAAGCTAAATCACGTTCTTCCAGATGCTCTGACTTAGAACTCAAAAAGACAAGAAAACCGCCAAAGAAAATACTCCCTTCTGGGCTGTCCCAGCGACAGAAGATGAACCTGCTATTCTATAAAATGGAATTTGAAATGTAATTGATCTGTACTCACTCTGAAGCTATTTAAGCAGAATATGAAACAAAACAACATTAAGTTGCAGTTGAGAATCAACTGAAGACAATAGAAAGATTCAGAAAGATTTTAATGGACTTTGGAGGTAACAGAATACCAATGTTTTGCTGCATACATACTGTCTTCCTTTAATATTAGAGGAAAATATCTATAAGATTTTGCCGTCCTGGAGCAAGTCCAGCAAAGACCAGCAAGATGGTGAGGGGGCTGGAATTCACAATAAATGAGGAGAGGCTGAGAGAGCCAGCTTTGCTCAGTCTTCCAAAGAGAAGGCAAAGGGAATGTCATCGCTGACCAGAGCAATGTCCTCACTGGGAGGGTGCAGAGATGATGGAGCCAGGATACCCTTAGGGATGCACAGCAATAGTATGAAAGGCAATGGACAGAAGCTGGAATACAGGAAATCTGTGACCAGATATAAGAACTTGATTTATTTACATAATTATTTATTACTGTGAGGGTGGTCAAACAAAGGAACAGGGGCTCAGAGATGCTGTGGGACACCCATCCTTGGAGATACTCACAACATGATGGGGCAAGCCCCTGAGTAACCTGCTCTAATTGGACCTGCTTTGAGCAAGGGCTTGGAATAGAAACGTGCAGAGGTCCCTTCCCACCTGTGTGAGTTTAGGATCTAGAGGTCATAGATTCAATCAGCTGAAATAAAAAAAGTAGAAAAAAAAGTTTAAAAGTAGAAAAAGAACTTAAATAGAGATTACTTGACATTTTGGTGGAAGAGAATGTACTAAAATACTAAGGACTTTTCTGGTATGAAAGCATTCACAGCTTTAACGTTGCACCTATTTTCTCTTCGACCAGCACAGAAAAAGGACAAATCTGAATGGAGAATAAATCTGAGAATGTGGCTGCACTATGCAATAGTGGTATATTAATTGCCACTAAATTACAACAGCATTGTAACAGCAATGCATGACATCCATATTCATACTGAATTAATTCACTACAATTAAAGATATTAGTGTAAGTGGTGAAGAAAATGACAATTATTATTCATTTAATGTATAGTTTCAATTTTCTGTTCCATTTGAATTTTCATGCAGCACAAAACTGATTCTGAATTTTAAGCATGGCCATATTTTGCAAAGACAAAGAATATTTTTCCATGTGAAATTTTCTTTAGTTAACTTTGGTTTCATAGGAACCACGTGCCAAAAGGGATTAATGTGATTTCTCAAGACAAGCAATTCCCAATGCTATACTAACAAATTAGAAATGAGGCTACTAGAATTATCTTTTATGGATGATTCATTTTTATATTTTGCAAGCTTTGTAATGTGCAGTAGGGACAATGTGTTAGATCAAGAAATGCACCGAAGAGATCACAGATATGGACAGATGTTCATGATGGCCAATGGAACAAAAATTTTCTAATCCAGGCTTTTCAAGACTCTCATAAAACAATGAAATTTGTCTTTTAATTTTTAAATATATTGATACAACTTTGTGAGTAGAATATTTCGCTTCCTTTAAAATAATAATCTGAGATGGATGGTAAAGGTGCTTTTGACTGAAGGATATTGAGCCACTGCTGATTCATTGCCCTTATTAAAGAAGCCTCAGGTATAAATCATGCAAAGAAAAAACAACTTTTAACTGAAGTTTCATAACCTAGGCCACTTTTAAGGGTTTATAAAAGAAGCCATATTCAAACTGTTGGAATCTACACTCAAGTAAGATTTATGTAGCCAGAAAAGCACATTATTTAAATTGAGTAAGATGAAACAACAAGGTCCTCTCTTTTTTTCCTGCCTAGTGCCTGCAGGCTGAGAGACAAATTATTCCTTAGAATATTCTGCATGTTCACTTTGCGAGTCCCACCAAAGTTTCATCTTCCTCACGCTCCTGAAGAGGCATCTCATATGGGTAACATCCTGACACTGAGAAAGGACCAACTTAAGATGTAATGTCTTCCACAAGGAGTCCTCTACAGGACATCATCAGGGAGAAGAACCTGGCATCAACAGCAATACCCTGCTGCCCCAGTGATGAGAAAACCAGTACTCTTGAAGAACTGTAATCTTCTCTTACATGGGAGAGACACACTGTTTATGTATAAGCTACAAATGTACTGGAAATACAGCAAATCTTAATTTCAGCTGAAGAAAATACCTTCAATGACTTCAGCGGGCTTTATGTTGACATCATACTGTTCAACACACAAAATTACCTCCTTTTCAAACACAGAACCTTGTACTAAAGTATGAAAAGCACCATACAAACAGATCGCCACTCACGGTCACAAGCATTTAAAACCTAACTCAGTTGCTACTGGAAAATGGTGACTCAGAGTTGGTATACAGTGAGCATTCAGATCATGTAATACCTCTGAACTATCTGAAAAGAATATAACTGATCTGTGACAGAAAAACTCTTCACTGACTGATACAACTCTTTCTACTCATTGCAGGAAAAAGCTCATTTCAAATTCATGCCAGAACTGATATTTCATCAAGTTCACTATTAACAATGTCCAGGTGGTCTATTACAGTATTATTATGGTAATCCACTGCAATTCATCTCAAAGCAGCAGTAGAGATTTAGAAAGGAAAAAAAAAAAAAGTTCTTACTAAAATTAGAAGTTTCCCCTTACTGGTAAAACACATCTCTGCCTCTGAAGTTGGAAAAGGGGCTAGTTCCCCAGCTGGTAGTGCAGGAGCTCTTTACAGATGGCCAGCCCCCTTCACCTTCCAAAGATGTGTTTATTGTAATAAAAACGTTTCACAGACAATTGTTATCTGTGATAAACTTCTGAAACTGTGGATAAAAAGCCTCAAAAGGTCTATCTTAATGACTAAAGACAATGTATTTCATTTAAATTACTATTAATTCTATATTATTATTAACATAAAATATTTCAGAAAATTAATTTGGTCACTTTTAAATATATGGCTCCTGTCTGAGCTCTAAATTTCCCTGACACACACACACACACACACTTAGGCTATGTCCCTACTTTAATAAAACCATACCTGAAAATGTTCCTGGGCAGTGGAAGTCAGTCAGTCAGTGTTACAGCACTTCTGAAATGGCTTGACCCAACGCAGCTATCACTCTTTCAAATGATTCCCTGGCATGCTTTGGTTATCAGTACAGGTAAATCGGATGGGACCGCTCCATTCTGAAGGATGTCAGCGGCGCAGATGTGCACTAAAGAACCATCCAGTGTAGATGTCATCCCAAATCTCTGAGCATGGCTATGGAGCCATGAAGCTCAAAGCTTGAGATGTGAAACCCAGCCAGACTACTAGGCAAGAGAAGAGCCAGCCTGTTTCGAAAGGTCTGAGATGAACTGTGGATGCAGTAGCAAATCACAGCTGAGAAGAGTGGTAGGAAGCTGCTCTTAATTTTCTCCCAGGTATTACAGATTTCACTTCCCAGATAACAACTTGTTCTCATATTCTGTTTTATGAAGATCAGACAAAGCCTGACAGATGGCATACTTAAAACTCTGCCTAGTCATCTAGATCAATGTCATAGGGAAACAGGGTAATTCACGTTGTTCCAGTGGTGTCAACCTAAAGCCTGTGGAATACTATACAGCTGCATGTTACCTCTAAAGGGACCACAAACGACAACAGAGAAAAGCAAGCTTAACATCAGTAGAATTACTGTCATCATAAGGTCTGAAAATCCACAGAAAATTTGTTACAAATTCGTAAATGTTAAGCAGGGTGAAAACCTGTGCAACTTGATGGTACTTTGGGCCTGCTGGCTTGTTTCCATTTTATTTGGACATATCCACTGAACACCAGGAATATATTTCCTCATTTCTAATGGATACAAAATCAGAAGCTACAACATCCACATTTAGCAAAATGGTGGTACCATTAAGGCAGAGTTCTATTTCAAAAGCAATCTTTATGGAAATAGTGAGATAGCATTAAAATAATCAATCAGTGACTTTCAGCATTTTAATAGCCTCCATAAATCCAGTGCAACTGCATGTTAACTAACTGAGGAAGAGACACAGTCGTGCAGCTTCTTTCAAAGCTTCTTTCCCTTAAGAAGGTACAACAAGAACAACTTTCTTATTCCAAAGCATCTTTAAAGGGTTTTACTGGAGGGAGGGAAAATAAGGACCCAGAGATTTGCAACTTGAGCTAGTTTGAGTTATTCTTCCCTTCTTACTAATCCTCAGATCAATGATTTGAAGAGCTTATGGTAATTTGAACTTCACTTACATAAAGATCCCCAGATTATGTGGAGTTTAATCTTCTTAGTTTTCACCAGAAGTGCTCAAGACGTTGCTATAGCAGAATTAGCCTAAACTAATACAATTGGTCCCATAGAGTCTGCACTTCTTGATACCAGCTTAACAGAAGAGAACCCACGTAACACTGCAGGCATCAGGAAGGCTCTGCAAGCAGAGTCAAAGACCCCAGCCTCTATGGGAAGAGCTGAGCATACCTTCTTTCTTCCCTAAGGGCACATATTCTAAAGCAAGGGCTTAGAAAAAACCTTCAATCGCTGATTTTTAGTGTTTGAGTGTGCAATGTATGTGCATATATTCACGTATAAATACATCATGTGTATACATATACATTTTTATATATGTATAAAATTCAAACACACACCGTATAAATGTCTATAAATTTGATCTTCAGAAGTATTTCAGCAACAAACCTCTCCTATCTGTTCATAACTTGGCCCACCAGGAAACATATGTCCTTTTACCCTAGAAAAATTATATTAGCTCCATACAGAGGTTGAAATGATCCAGAAGTCCTCTTTCATACAAATTGGGATATTCTTCAATCCACATTTTTTTCTCCCATCCAGAACTTTCTTCTCACCAAGAGCAAATAGCTGAAAGGGATCTTTTTTTAAAGAAAAATCACCAATTACCATTTTGAGAAAGGTCCCTTAGTTATGGACTACATAAGACATAAAAGAGCAATTACTTCTGATTTTTAGAGAAAAATCTGCCTACTCAAACACTTCCAAAATTCAGCTCAAAGCACTTTGTGGCTCTCTGACAATGATGTACATTACAGTCAAGCCCTACAATCATCCCAGACTGAATCTTAACCTCTGAGTTATTTCTTACTAATCTCACTTCTTAAGGGATATGTTCTATCCCAAACAGTTTACAACTGAAATGTACGGACACATATTGGAAGAAAGAAATGCCTTTCCCCATATTTAGCAGAACTGAGGCATGGACTTTTAAAAGAATGTCCCTAAATATTCCAACGGGCATATCAAATAATTTACTCCCCGGTGCCTAAATATTCTCAAGCTTTGGTCAAGGAGGATAAAAATTGCCAAACTCCTCACTCAGTTCTGAAAATGCAGCCTTTGCAATACTGCGAAGATAAAAAGATAACCAGAACCTAAACACTTGACTAATTACTCATATTAGCATTCTTTGGCATCAAAATTTATACTTCTCCCTGTCTCACACAATTTCTCAACGTTACTTCAGTTCTAACAGAGAATGCTTCAAAAGTTACAGAGATGACATCTCAGAATATTAAACTGCGCCGTGTCACAAGGTACATGATGTTTGACATTTTACAGCTTTTAGAACTATGTATCATTTATTGGTACTCTGATGCTATGATTTTTCAAGGTCAGCCTTTTAGAAAAATGATGTTTGGTATCTGTCACTATTAAACTATGCACCCCCACACACAAGTGCACACAAACTCTAATGGCTAGTGCTGCTATAAGTTAAGAGTCTATCAGCCTTTTCCATTATAACCCCTTTTCTTTCAAAGGTTTATATCACAGCCATAAAGATTTCCTTTGGGCTAGAGCCTAGTGATCATGAAATATGGAATCAAATTAAAAAAAAAAAAAAAAAAAGGAAAAAAAAAGCCCTCCATTTTTCAGCTGCTGGTAAAATACAGCTGATAAGGACATGTCAAAGCATTTCTTTCCTTTCTCTAATTCTACAGGAGTCAAGAGCTCTGTTTATATCCCCTGATCTAGCACACAGAAACACAACACTTGAGATTTCAGTCCTTTTTCTTCCTCCTGGAATCTATTAGGAAAATTTAAACGTGATACAAATAAGATAATGTAACACCATACAGTAATCAGATAATGTCCAAAAAAAAAGCTACTTGGAAAAATCCAGTGGCCCTTATTCAGTTTCAAGTGGTAACAGCACAATAGGAAATAAAGCCTTACAGACAAACCAGGAAAAGTAAATGAGGCTGCCTGGGCATTAAGAAGTTGGGAGAATTTGGGTCTTTCGAATTTTTATTTTTTCAAAAATTCAGCAGGGGATCATTCTTGAAACTATTGCACAACTGCTATACAAAATATAAATTGCAGCTTAATTACACACAAAGGCAAGCAGTAACTCACATTACACCTCTGGCCCGGATATAAACAAAAGAAGGCTTACTTTTTATTTGGACAAAGGATGAATCTACCTGCCAACATTGCAGTCTTTGTAAACACTACATACTTCTGAGTGGACACTGCCTCTGCACAGCTAAAAGCTAAAGGCACTTGGTGTCCTCTCCAAATCTCACTCCAAATGCACTCCATGGAGCTGACCAACTCAGCTGACCTGGGACTAGAATGATAGAATTTTGATCTAATCTATTAAAGAAGATAGGCATTGAAGCGTGCCCAGAAAACTTTATAGTACTGGGGAAAAGGAGAAAAATAAATCTTTTGCCACTGTCACCTTCTAGATCAAAACAATATTTCTCTGCACCTTTCTCCTGCTCTAAATGCTTCAGTCTCCCTTTTAGAAATTGTGCAAATGGAACATAATATTTACAAGTTCTTATGAGGATAAAAAATGTTAAAAAGGCTGGAAAATCACAATGGATATTGAATATGATAACTGCCTTCCAAGAAGCACAAGAAGTGCACTCCTTTCATTCAGTCACCAAACCAGTTTCCCTTAAACCAAATTGCCAAATACTTCCTACTATAGGTCAGCATTCTTTGCTACCAAGGCCTTTCAAAATTCTGCTCAAAAAGATCTATATTTCAAATGAAAAAAAAAAAAATATTTAAAGCATTTTCTGTGCCCGGTAAGCTACAGAACTGTTAGTATAGGCTTCAGCGGAAAGATAGGTATGTTAACAGGCAAGGTTAAATGCACTAAAAGACAAAAGCACAGCAGGGTTTGCAACAGGTATTTCCTTAGTGCCTGGCAGAATTCACAGACAGGTAAGATGGACTTCCAATGAGACCAGAAAATTAAGTGGAAAATTCATACACTGTATAAAAGAGACAAGCCGCTCACTTTGAGTTCTGTCTCACTTGGTCTTTAAATATTTGGGAAGCAGCTAATCACATTATTAGGCTGTAAACCAAGCTATTATCTTTTGATTAAGCTATTAACCATTAAGAACACTTTTGTGAAGAAAACAGGCAATTAATTCATACCTTGCAGTGGCTGAGAGATTCAGCTGAGATGCATAACAGTCAGTTTTAAGGGTCTAATTAACATTTACTGTAATACCTGAAGTGGAATACCTTCAGCATTCTGCTTGCTTTCCTTAACACCCCAACCCCTACCTGCCTTCAACTTGGGCAGGTGGTTCAGGGAACTCTTCCTGGATTGGGTTCAATTACAGAAATGTCCTGGCATCAGACCATGCCAGGGCTTGAGAACGGATACAGAGATCTAAATAATTATCCTGCAGGTTATCATACCATAGTCACACACATTCCTCCACTAACAAAACCGCACATGGTTACAGGACTGGATAGCAGCTGAATGTCAGGCACTAGAGAGAAGAGGACTAAAAAGCCAGGGGAGCTGAGCAGTTAGACCTAAGCGATGCCTGGTATGACAACTAGGTAGTTAAAACTCGGTGGGGGTTCAGAAAATTTCAACTAGTAGTCCTAAAATTTATCATCAGCTCTGTACATTTTCACATAGTCCCCAAAATAATCAGTAATTACAAACACAGCTTTCTGAGTGAAAATAACATTCAATACTCTTTAATGGCATCGACACAACGGACCTTCATTTTGGATAAAGTATATGATTAAACAAGTGTATCCCTCCTCATTGCCCTCTTTAACAGTTTAAGGATAATGAGTAGAAGAGAATTGTGTTTAAATTCAGAGGATACCTTCCGCCTACTTTCCATAGGGAATTTGATTAATATGTCAGGAAGAAACTGCAACTTTAAAACCCATCTTATTTCATTATCACATAAAATAGCTGGAACCTAATGTTATTGTTAAAAGAGCTTTTATATTAAATCCTCTTTTATGACCAATAAATGAAAGCATGTAATGGATTTAGGGACATAATTTATAAGAAATCCAGAACAGCATGTTACTACATATCCATTCCTAAAAGATAGCAATCTACTAGCAGTTTTTTAATGCTTAAATTGGATTCTTCTGTAAGGTTTTTAGGAAACATTACGGGATTAATCTTTTACAAAATTTCCAGTTCCACTGACACACATATGAACAGCCACAGTGACTTCAAAAGCCTGATTTAAACAAAAACAACAAAACAACATGGGAAATTCCAGGACCAATGCTAATTAAATACAGCAGTTATTTAGTGAAGTTTGCTGATAAAGAAACTTCATGCAGTTCCTGGCACAGCGGTCGTGTATTTTCTTGCTAGCTGAGTACTTGCATATATGTGTCTATGTGCGTGTATACATACATGTATTTATTTGTTTTATATTATAAAGGAGACACATAGAGTATCCTGAGTTGGAAGGGACCCACAAAAGGATCATTGAGTCCCAGCTCCTGACAAAGCAACCTGAAAGTTAAACCATATGTCTAGAGAAGTTGTTGAACGTTTTTAGAAGAGCAGTGTTTTGAAGTGAGAAAGAAATCTTCCTCAGGCCATTCACTGATGCGAAATCTGTTGTTTCACGATTAACGGTTCCTGGCAGACTTCAAAGGGAAATAATATGTATTTTTCCCCACAGTTTAATACACACTTTCTGGACTCCAGCCAAAACTGATCATAAATGAAGTGTACAGAATAGAAGAAATAAAGAAACTTCATTTTAGAGCAGCTGCATAAAAGCTACCCAAGAACCGTAGGTCTGACACTTGGAGATAAACAGTTAGCTAGATCTTGGAGTGCCAGGTACCAACGTGAAGTAAATCGTTCACATCCAGATGTATGTCAGCTTGAAACATATGTAAGAGACTGGGAGCTTCACAAGCACAGAGTCGTCCCAGGAACCACTTGCCTTCCAGAGGCTCCCCTTCGCCCCTGAACACTGCATAGCTCGATGCATCAACCTACAAAAATCGCCATTGGCATAAATAGAGGCCAATAACTTATTAAGAACAAATTCCCAGCTATATATGGGGCTGAAAGCTTGTAACTTGTGGGACCCTTGGGGCATTATTTCCTTGCGAGTGCCCTCTCAGACTACCAGAGGGCTTGTATTCATTCAGGCGGGTTTCACTTACAAGGCAGGTGTTGCAATGTGTGCACCTGGATTTTAATTAGTGAAATTAAACCCCTCCAAAATTTTGCACGTGCTCGATTTCTTAAACACAGGCATTAGAGACCAAACAAAAAGAAAGCAATAAATTAATGTGTAAATTAACCTAATTCCTTTGTTCTTACATGACATAATCAATCGCTAAGTGCCACAGCAGAAATATGTTATTTTATCATATGGTGAGCCCAGCTCCTCTACAGGAGATTTCGCTGCCTTTGCCAGTATGGTCTTCAATGTTTTTCTTCTTGACTGTAAATAATCCTTTCTAAAATAGTCAGAATATTTAGTTTAATTTGACTAAAACACTGCAGTAGTGTTTCTGTACCGCCTTCTTACAGAAGAAAAACATTCCTCCTCCCTCGTTTCCCCCAGAACGCTATGCCAACATAAATGAAAAAAAATGGAAAACTGAGGCCAGAGGCAGATGAAAAAGAAACGTTTGGTTTGGTTGACTATGAAGGCTCAAAGCTCAGATCTCTGAATCATATTTAAAGCGCTCTAAATACTTACTTGTATGCCAGCACACAGAAGGGAGTAGCACGCTCAAACTGCAATGCTAGCCCTGAGCTGTTTGTTGATTACAAGATTTTTGTGTTGATGCAGCACTACTTGATACATAACTACCTACAAACGGAGTCCCATCAAAAGCTTCATTCTCTCTACAATGTCTCATCTCTCTCTCCTCTACCAGGACATTAGGTCCCCTGCCTTTTAACTCTGTTTATTAGACTGTCACATTAAAATGAAAATATTTATTTCAGCTGTTTACTCTCTGGTCATTACATTCTCTAATTTGGGGACTCTGCTTGAATTACCTGAATATTTGGAGTTACTGTGACTGCTTCTAGCTTGCAACACCACGCCTGTTTAAGGTTGGGAATTGCATGAGGAGCAGTACTGTGCAGAACTATGCAAGTTTAGAAAAGGTGCATCTCACTGAAACTATATGGCCCACGATTTGAATTTAACGTCTGATGGGTGAATCCTTTTGCACTGTGCATATTCCAATTTTAAGCAGTAAGCAACAGTAATATTCAAAAGATAATTTCTTTTAACTTAACAGTACAGTTATAACCTGTACCATTAATTTATTCAAGGTTGCAAGAAATAAGATAATGAAATAACACACTTGAAAATGTTGCTTTAAGGAAGTTATTAACAATTTATTAAGATTATTAATTTGTAATAGAATCCATAGCATTTCATCTGTGAAACATTAAATGTACATTACATAAAAGAGTAATTAATGTTTTTAGTTACTAATTTTGCAAACTCTTTGTCAGGAGAGCATTAATAAGATGCAGCCCTAATAACTTGGAGTGTGTGTTAAAACTTGCTGTCCACAGCTCCATCTAGACTGAGATTCAAACTGGACTTGCCAACTCATTTATTTTCAAGGCACTTAGCAATACCACTCCAGCTTTTGGGATAAGTTGAATTTTTTTTTTTAACTAAAAGTTGCACAAAGTGTCCATTTCTGGCCCGTATTGTTGCCAGAAGCAGCTTGAAATTTTGACCTAAGCACACCCTACAGATTTTGAAGCAGAAGACAAAGAACTCCAAAGATATGCCTGTGCACATATAGACATTGTACACTCTTTGAATTTCAGTATCGCTTGACTCCTCTGATTCTTTTGTGTTGCTAATGCAAGGCCATCCTTCCGCCTTTGCTTTCAGGGACCAGAAATCCATCAGACACTTGCATTAGCATACATATTACTGGCCAGGCTGTTGTTCTCTAAATCTGACGTGGAAAACCTTAGGAAAGCTTCAGGGTGTGCATGCATCAATAGGGAAGATGTCGCACAACTACATGTCAGACAGTGGCAGAAGAGAAAAAGAGACAGACATTAATTCAGAGGGGGTAATAGAAGGATGAACAAGAAATTGGCTGGCTATTACAGAATGTTGTTTTTTTTTTTTTTTTTTTTTTTTTTTTCCACTCGAGTGGGTTTGGGGGGGGGTGTTGGTTTTTTTTCTTTTTGTGTGTCTTTTTTTTTTTAGAAAAGAAACTTTTCTTCTTATGCATTTGAACAACCAACAAGACATTTTGAGAACAACTGTAATAAAGAGAGAAACATGCCTAGGAATACAAAGGCTTTTTCAGGGCCTGTAATTAGACATGTAATTAGTCTGGAGTGTCTCAGCTTTAAGATTAACGTCACAACTTCAATACAATATACAACAGAACAGTGTTCAGAGGTGCTCTCTGTGGGTCACTTGGGTGGGTGTCCTCCTTCAGGCTTGCACAGAGGTGTGGATACCCATCTCCTGGAGCCATACCTCTGTTTCCAGCATGGGCCAACGTGAATGCTATCTCTTTTTATCTTCTCTTTTGTGCACACTGAAGGGTACTTGACATTTAAAACCAGATAAGGCTTGGCTGGTAGCAAAGGGGAAGGTTTCTACTCACACTAAGCCGAATAAACACCGATCACTATCTTTGCTCAATTGTCTTTTAAACAAAGCCCAGAATGCAAATACTGCTCTGTCCAAAGACGGTAAAAATGATAAAAGTCTTCCTCTCCTCGGTGACATCTCCCGGGAGAGACAACCTCATTCTGATGAATGTAGTGAAGGGCACTGGTCAAAAAGGCATAAAGTTCATTTTTTCTGACAGGACCGACAAGTATTATATATTTGACAAATATGCACTGTTTTTCACTTGTTTTGTGGGGAGTTGATAGAGCAAGATGAGCCAGATATCAAATTACCTCTCAAAAAAATCCCGATGTCACAAAAGCATAGGGAAGTTAGCAACATTCACTTAAATCCATCGTTCTTAGGCCCCCAAAATCAAAATGTCTCCATCTAGCCATTTATGGAGATTTTTGCCACCTACCTAAAAAATTCTTTTATTGGTTGATGTATAGCGTGGTCAAAGTGTCAGACAGGGAAGAGGGCACTAAAGACCTATGGCATGCAGAATACATCTTTTCAGTTGTTTCTTTGAGTGGCCAGGAACGGTTCACATGCCTCTGATGCAATACAGAGGAGTAGGGATATCTGTCCTTGAAATTTTTTATTCCATCTCACTTCTTTGGTCTCCTAACACCCCTTCTCCCAACAGTCTGTGTACCTGCATCTCCCACACTCCTGGCAGCAACCTCTCAAAACCAGGTGTTTTGAGGTGTTTCCACAAAGGAAGGAGATGATCTCCCTCCACACCCCCACAATGTGCCACTACCTTTCTTCTCCTGGAAGGCTTCATGCAGTCAGCATAATAAATTGATGTAATTAAGCACAGTCAAGCTAAACTGAAAACAGGCTGATCTAGAAGGGCCTTTGACCATCACTATTATGGGGGTTTCAACAAAACTCCATGCATAATCTGTAATTTTTTCTTCTTCCCAATAGAACAACTGACTATCTTTTGTTGAAATCTAATTTTCAGCTTGGCCAGGGTCATATGGCAAAACACAGTGTTTGCCAGCAAAATCTGGCAGCAGACAATTAAATAAATAAGTTTTCCCTTAGAGACATTTTTATCAGTTCCAGAAGCAGCACTTTGAAATGTTAGTATCATCCATCAGGCAAAATGAACCCTGATGGGCGCAGCCTGAATTTTTTTTTACACGACATCATTTGTTAAGCTTTTTGTTTAATTTTCAAGAAGAAATGCAATGTTGCAAAAAGACAAGGAAACAGAAAATTCTAGATCAGAGCACAGTTAAAGTAAAAACCTTTTCTATATTACTTTATAAGTCTGTAATATTACAAATTATTTTTAGAAAATAGAGTAAGAATTAATTAACCTAATACAGATGGTTCTTCCTCCATCCCATCACTCCTGAATAAAGCCCTTCACAGGAATAACTGAGAGACAAATGAAGCAACTCATTTAAATTAAGGCAAAATTTGTAAGACAAGACAATTAACACCTTTATCCATGTGTCAGAAAACAGGCAAGAGCCAATCCAAACCTACTGGACCTCTGATCTGCACTTTCAAAGCTCTAAAAAACGCACGGTGAAAGGTAGGAGATCTTTACTCTTGCTCCTCAGGCTAAGCCACTAGGAGTTTTTGACATGCAAAACTTGCATGTCACAATTTATATACTCTTGCCACAGCAATAATAAAGAGAAGAGAAAATGTGAAAATGTAAAGAAGGCACAGGAATATTAACTTCATTTTTGAAGCAAACTAAGTGAGGATAACCAAAGAAATAACTGCAATTCTCACGCTTTTAAGCATAAGGCTAGAAGCCTGCTTTTTACAAATGGTGATCAGCTCCCTACCAACAGAGAGGAACCCTGTGGATCCTACAAGGACAATTAAGGTACACAAGAATAAATGATTGTCCCTTCAGAACACAAACCAGAGAAGTCACTTGGATATTTACTGCAGAGACTGCAGCGTCAATATAATTGTTGAGGCAGCCACTGAAACAAGCAAAAGTTTTAAGGAAGAAAGTTGGAGATGGTGTATCATTACTAGTCTCTACTATTCTTTGGTTTTATCCTGCTTGGCTGATTAAGTGAGACAACTGCTAATGTTATTTGTATAGATGACATTTTTCCCCACAGCATCATCTAAAACAACAGGATGAGCATTCTATACTTAATTACTTTATTTCCAATTTTGTATGCGCTACATCTTTTTCTTAAAAAAAAGTTCGGTATTTTAATCAGCATTAAATTCCAATACTTCAAGACACACTGTGGGTAACAACACTTGAAAATGGCAAAGAATAACCAAGGTGATAAAAAAGCAGTTCTGCACCTTAACTGATATATTTATGCCTGTCTCTCCCTCTCTCTCTAGACTCATCTCTGAAATCAGTGAAAGCTGTGGAATGTTGGAAAATACATACATACTCTTTACCCACAAGATTCCTGGAATTTAACCAAACTGAAAATGTTTTTGTTTATAGGCCCATAAGGTTATGAATAGAAACAGGTGCAAAATGAGTATTAGACATGTGTGACAGCCAGTAGTTTTGTCATTTTGTGAATATCTAGTACATGCTCCCTCTTTTATTCTTGATATTGGCAGCAAAAACAATTAAAACCTTGGATAGGTGCAGTGCTTATTACAGTACACATAAGTTAAAACACATAAACCTATTTGCTGCTGAAAAGCAAATTTATATTTCTAAACTAGCAAAAATCTCTTCAAGTTTTTGAACAGTACATTGTCCAGTTTAAGCGTAGAAATTTAGAAACACCAATTACAAATAATATCTGGGGCTACTGCTCTTAAATGAAAAATATTTGGACTTCTAATAATTCTACTTTATATCCCTGCTTAAGTTGGCACATTTTATCATCACACTAAACTATTCCTTAAATGTGAAAAGAAAGTATTGAGCCTCTCATTAGCACTACTGGCTACAGGAGCAGTAAATTTCACAGTAGTCATACGTCCAAATGTAAAATAAAATATATCCTGAGAAGTTTTTAGAGAGGAAAGAAAATAACATAGAGTGAATGTATAGGGAGGTGCTGTTGAAGGCCATCCTCTTCCCATCCCAGGGGACACTGATTCTCCTGTGTTCCAGCAGCCTATCTCTGTGTACATTCACGCATGTTCCAACTCAGGAGGAGATCAAAAGCAATTTCATATTCTGCTGAGGCATCTCAGAGCTTATCACACTACTTGTGTAACTTCCAACTGTGGTCTCTCCTGACTCTCTCCACTGAACTTCAAATTACAACATCTAAGTGGAAAAAAAAAAAAAAAAAATCCATTTCCAGTTAGCATGTCATCAGTGTAAAAGCAAGGGATTTTTTAAAAAAGAGCTATCTTCTACCAAAAAACCTGAAGAGTAGGGGCAGCTCTCATGCCGGGGATTGTAGGGTCCACCCCTACCAGAACATTAGCGGGTCAGCTTGGTCAAGCATTTCTCAGTCATTTTACTCATGTGTTAAAAGCCCGATGGACATGCCAATGCCAAACCCACCACCACAGCACACCGCAACCAGAAGCGTATTGAGCCTGCACAGTGGCCTCAGGGCAGGGTCAGGCAGGGAAAGGGTGAATCCATCCCAGCTAAAAAGCATAAGAGCCGTTCCTGCTCTAGCAGTGAACTAATCCCAGTACGTTTCTGAACAAATATTCTGAAACTCTAGAAGAGTATTCCTGCTAAAATGTTTTTATTGCCTCTCTCTATTTCATGGTTTAGAAATAAGGATAAAGAATTAGATCTGTAAGAGAAGGAGCATCACGTAGCAGAACGCTGAGATCTATCTGATGTGACAAAGGCTACTGCTGATGAAGGGGACTTTTTAGGTGAAAAAACAAGTTTCACTTACCTAAAGATGTGGCATTTCCTTCATACCACTGCACCATCTCAACACACTGTATTCACTGCATGAGGTAATGAACACTGTTTCTTGACTGATCAAAGACTCCTCTCACACATGTATAAATTGCACTTGGGTATTTGAGAGTGGGAGGAAGGTCTCAGCCACCCACAGCAACAAAGCAGGGGCTCAGGCAAAAATGCGCAGAACAAGAGAAAGGGCATATAATAAAATACTTCCTCAAGGACTTTCGTGTGAAAGCAGAGGGTACAGAAGAGAAGTTATCACCTCATTTTGTGCTGCAAATCCCCCAAACTATCCTTCCAAACACATTCCAGTAATGCCAGACAGATGGCAAAGAGTGATTTCAGTGGTTCTAGGTGAACACACCTGGCTAAAAGCCTTATTATTCATTTGTTTCCTTGATCTTTCAAAGACATTCAAGAACAGTTTGCCTTGCTAGTGTTTTCTAACATTTATGTCTGCTCCCATTGCACTTGTTTTCAAGCGATAAAACCTTGCAAATGGACTAAGGGATGGGAAGAGGCTTCTGCATTAGAAGTCACTGGGGCAATACAGTCCTAAGAAAATATAAATATTGTTTGAAGACACAAGGGACAATTTTTCCTGCTCTTTAGGAAGAGCTGCTTGGAAGCAAAGAAGGACAACAACAAGGTCTATTCTTTGCTGCCTGAATGCAAAAACGAGGAAAAACTTCTTTCTGTTTTGGATATTCTTTCCGAACTCATGGTGACAAGACCTGTTATTGCTGTGCTTTGAAAATCCTACCAAGCGCCAAAGCCCAAGAGCCACAGCGCATCACCAATTCACTACTCACCACTGTTTCCTAATAGAAATAATGACTGGAAAGACAAATAAACATCAAGACAGGCATCTCATAAGGAAGTGGAGCATAGAAGCTTAAATAAAAACCTCAGCAAAGCACTAACAAATAAATAAATACATGATGAACCATTCATGGAAAAGAAAATCAATAACCGAGAAGTGAAATTTACAGTAAGAACAATTTTACTGTGTCTAACATGGAGAATGACAGCTCTGAAGAGCAACAGAAAGAAACTGCAAATACGTACAATATATCAAGTACCCAGTGATGAGAGGCGACTGGAACGGCACTCACATCCATGCCTTACTTTATCACTCATGACCACCCAAAATCCATGAAGAGAGAATGATGATCCTGCTTTACAAGCTATGTATCCTGGTCCTGCAGCCCAAGCACAGGTGACAGGATAAAGCAGACTAAATGTAGGTCTTTTAAGGTCTTTTAAGCTCAACTTCAGTTTAGCATCACCTGTGATATTATATAGTTCCAAGCAGCCCAAGTGAGACCTACAATGTAAGTACACAGCTGCAAGCAAGTCCTGACTGACAGCCAATAAAAATGGTGAATTACCATCACCCGCATACAGATGGAAAACTCCAGGCATAGACAGATTATGTTTCTCGTCAAAGCTGACTCAAAAAAGCTTTGATGTCAGACCTTGAAAAAGAAACCAAAGCATTTCAATGAGACAAGCGAGTTAATCAGTGAAAACTGGTTCACAGAATTTATTTGTGCTCATTTGTGTTTGTACTTGAAAACAAACGAGGGGAGAGTTTAAGTGGCATTTTTACACCTTTTCATCCTTTAAGAAAAAAATAATAGAAAAAGGAAGAATTCCTGGTAAGATCCTGAAGCTATCTTCAGCACTAATTTATCCAAATTTAGTGCTTTTATGAAACCACCACTCTCAGGTTTACTTGATTTCACTGTACATTCCAGGGAGTTTACAAAATAAATAAGCTTTAGTCTAGAAAAACAAAAAGTTCTCAAACACATAATTAGGTATTACATTAAAAAACCAAAAACCATGAATTAGGAAAATGGAGATTTGAACTATACTAGGAATTAGTCTTTCTAGCAAGCTGTCAGTTAAGGTTTTCTAAGGCAGCTCTTCCACAGATAAGGAACGCTATGATGTACCCATGCCTCAAGGAAGCTGCCTTTGGGAAGGGATAAAGTTTTATTTTAATCTAGCTGTAAGTTTATCTGGGCTACAGTGTTTGAAAATGACTCCTGGATACAGAGCCTGAAACTCTCACCCTTCCTGCTAATTAATTTAGCAAAATTTTTATGCTTAGGTCAAACTGCTTGTAAGAATTGTAAGTTCATTCTGCCTATGAAGCTAATTAAAACACAATCTCTCAGACTCACTCTTTCACAGGCAAGCTTCATAGTAACTTGTAACTTGCATACTATAAATAATAATATGTAAACGACTGTTAAAATGTTCTCCATCCAAGAAGCAAAACATTTGACATATTAAAAATATACTACTGACTTAACATTTGGCACATGTAGTTCCTTCTTTATCCTACCTCTGTTGGAATTTTTCAGATTACAACCATCGCATTGATCTTCTAAGTATGCTGTAATGTTTTCAGGTCATATCTAGAAAGACTCAGTCATATATTTATTTTCTTTAAATACCTTCCTGCATAGTGAAACAAAACAATGGCATACAAGTTACACATCATTCTTGCAAATGTGGCAGAATGTGCAGAAGCAGCCACTCAGCTAAGGAGAATTTTTTTTTTAATGGAAATACTATGGGGGAAGGAGAGAAGAAATATATATATATATGGTAATAACCTTGGAAACTTCAATAATAGCTAATTGTTGTTGCAAACCTAATTGCAAAAGATTTTAATTTGATGAAGAAATTAATGGAAGACTCTCTGTTTCTTCACAGAGCTGACATTTACACCTGTCTTTTTAAACCCTGGTAGTGAAAGTGCATAAAAGCAACACACGATATAAGCCACTCTATACAATCTCATTCTGAACAAACTCCAATGATTTTGGTTCACTTAATGTGAAAATCCCTTCTAACTGTTAACGTTTTCATAATTGTTCAGTCTCCACTCAGAAAAATTTAAACCCCAGAGGGAACTTCTGAAGCATAAACAGGATTAAGATTTCTTGATGCTTTTTATATAACACATTTCATACCCTGAGATGAAAAATCTCGGTGTATGAACAGTTCCCATAAGCCTTTTCTATGCAGATGCATCTTTTTTATCCCAAAGCACAAATACAGTATAAATAGCAATGACAGAGTTTCAGCCTTCATAATGTTAGCTTATAAAATAAATATTAAAGATCACATAAAGGGACACTTCCCATTATAATAATGTACAGCAGACAGCAGTCTTTGGTTCGCTCCCTGTGGAAAATGTGCCAAATATGTTCTTCTGTATAAAGTACACAGCTGAGAAATTCAAATTGTGAAACCTTTGTTCTCCTGCATGTAAATTGCCTTCTCAGTGTTGTGTGCCAGAAGGGTTTGCTATACCAAAAAGAAAGCAGTCAGGAGGAAAAGGAAACAGCAGGAAGTAGGATGTGAATTTGGTGTTCCTCTAAAATGCATAGAATACATTTAAAATGTGAAAATCAGTAAGACAAAGAACTGGGTAAGCTACTGCTGCAGCTACCAGATGTGGAAGGTATCTCCAAAACTGAGGCAAGCTTGACAAAGTTGTCGCAATTCTTCCAATGTGAGGTTCATGGGGCAATAACCAGGCTGACCTGCTGGCAAAATGCAAGAAATGGCTTCCTCATGTTGACCTCCTTGCCTCCTTCAGCAGCGCTCCATGAACAGGCATGGCCACACATTTTTGTATGAACAATTTTCACCAGAACACATTCTGATTGACCTCAATTCTCCCAAATCTGCATGGCTGTCTGCACTTAAAAGGGTCATCTTTCAACAAAGTTCAGATCTGGGTCAATTTTATCAGTCTGGTCAACATTATCTTTGTATGCTTCCTTGGGGGAGAGACAAACCGTTATCAAATATACAATACCTGAAACAGTCTACAGTTTAATTTTTCTTCCTTTTATTGCTCAGCTATAACAGCAATTGTTTAATACTACTTGAATTGGCTCATTTTTCACTGTAAAAGCAGGTGTTCTGGTTTGTATTGTAATTAAACAATTGGAGCTAACTTTTTGGAGCCTCTGTTTCATTGGAAATGTAGAAAAAAAAATAATTCAGTATTGAATCGGACTAAACATACATTGAAAAATTCAAGGCAACCCATGAATGGAGTCTGCTATATTCTGCCATTATCATTGCTCTGGTGACATGGAATCAGCAATTTAATTGTGTGAACTCAGTTTCTGCTCTGGACTAGCGTAAGGCCACTGGAGCAAGCAGGGAACCCACTTCAGAGCTTCCAATTCTTTGCCCAGCTGTTTCCTGCTTTTTGCAAAAAGAGAGATTTTGTTTTCTCTCCTGGACAAAAATGTTATTTCTTAAATTGAAAGCGGTCTCCTTGACTGTACAAACATTTATAGAGAGCGTTTAGCCCTACAAAGCCTAAATTTTAGTCAATGGCATGGGCATTACTTTTATGGCATCTAAATCCTATCAGAAACACACTCACAACCAGACAAGAGTTTAGCTCCAGTAGTCTAAACTCTGCTGCTCTCGGTTTCACGACTCTCAAGACTGTTCAAAATGCATATATTGTACTGGGGTACTTAAAAAAAAAAAAAGTCTTTATAAAAATATGTGCTATCTTTGCAGGAGTAAACACCTTTGACTTTTTCATTCATTCATTTTTTGAGCGAAATATTTGTTAACACATCTGAAAAACACACATGCAGAACAACTGAGAATAATTTTGGTCAGAACAGAGTCTATACCAGCAGGACTTGTGTTTTGCTCTCAGCAGTTACTCATTCAGCACACAGAAAAACAAAACCAGACTAAGCAGACCACAGAGCAACAGCCACTGGCCACACAGGGTACCTTTGCGTGCCATAAAATTTGATATGCTTTTACAGGGAAAGACATGGCTAAAATTGTAATTGCTCACAGAATTCATAGAATCATATAATATCTCAAGTTGGAAGGGACCTATGAATATCATAAAAAGTCCAACTCCCTGCTCCTCACAGGACAACGTAAAACTAAACCATATGACTAAGAGCATCATCCAGACGCTCCTTGAACTCTGACAGGCTTGGTGCTGTGACCACTTCCTTGGGGATCCTGTTCCAGTGACCAACCACCCACTCCTTGATAGTCCTCAACCTACTCACCTCCTCCTGGAGCTCTGTCACCAAGTAGAGGAGCTCCTCTCCCGGGGCGCACCTCCCACAGGTGTGCTCACTGCTGCCCTGCCCTATACACCATCCTGGGGGCTCTGCTGCCCATCATGCCTTGGTGACAGCTCCCTGTTTGAGTTAATTCCCTGAATAAACTTAAATGATATTTCTTCACCCAAGAAAATGGGTTGCCAGTACTTAATATTTCTTTAAAAAAAAAAAAAAAGTGAAATGCAAAAATCCTCAAGTCCTCTCCCTGCCTTGTCAGCAGTGTGAATTCACACACTAAACTATGGAGCTGCTTATTGTATACGTGGGAAATGAATAATGAAACCCAACGTGCTGTACAGAAAAATGTAAGCACTAAATAAGTGCCCTTACAAAGGCACTTAAGATATGCTTATTACATGCTTCTGGACATATGGTAAAATCAAATTTTATAATGTGAGAATAAAAATTCTGCCATGCTTTATCTCTACCAAAACTGGGAACAATAAGCAGTTGATGTTTGAGATTTTCAAATCCAAACATACTTTGCCTGGGGAGAGAAGGCCAGCCCTGATGCTTTTGTGTTATGACTGAGTTTATCTGACTGCATCCTAGATTAACCCTCCTGTCTTCAGATGCCCCCTGTCTTATTTCTGAATTGAGAAATGCACACACCAGTGATCATTATTACCTCTGAGAGAGATCATAGTTTCAGGAAATGATCCATCAAATTAGAATTTTTATTTTTTGCTTTTTTGGGGTTTTTTTGCAACATTTCCATGAGTTGGTTTGGTGTGAAATGACGCATAATGCTCCAAGAATAAAAGTAATAAGGATCCATTCATACTAGGTACCAGGAAGGGTAATTTTCACAAATTCATAACAATGAAAAAGAAACTGAACATTTACTCTAAGACAGACAGAATGACACATAATACAACAATATACCCAAGAGAAAAGAGATAGAGATGACTTAGTAGAACTGCAGGTGTTTGAACTGCTCTTTCTATGCAGCAGCCTATATAAATGGAAGATTACGGTGCATGTAAATTCTGCAGACCACAAGCTATTTTTGAGTGAGAACATTTTAAAAGCTTGATTCAGTGCAGGGAAATACACGCAGAGAAGACCAGAAAATAAGGTCTAATCTGTCAAGTCTGCACTATATTCGTAGTGACTCTCAGTATCATTTGTATGCAGTCACAGTTCTTGTGGAAGAAAAAAGTTCTCTTAAAAAAAAAAAAAAAGGAAAAGTTTATTCTACATGGGTGAATTCAGCTGAAAATGTTTCAATGAGAAATTTGGACTTAGTTTGCTTTTAACAAACAAACTATAACAACACCTTCAAAATTATTACATCTTTTTTTTTTTTTCCCTGTCAATTAAATTTTGTTTTTTCTTCACAGGAGGTATTAGAGTCTGGTTTGAAAGAGATCATGGCAGGATGTAGCTGAACAAAGCCTGGTGAGAGGTAGCAAATCACTCACATCCCATTTACCATTTTGAGGCTTCTGAGGAAGGAATGAAGGAAGATGAGTTTGTGCCTTATCTTTCCAAGCTTAAAATCCATTTCTAGGCTTAGTTTCTTAGTTTTTGATTAGTCACCTCTGCTTTAAAGCATTTTTTGTGGTTTTATTTCCTTTCCATTTAGTCCCTTCCTCTTTACTTCTACCAAATCTACATTGTCTACTTCCATCGATATCCTTTTGATTTCTTCCTCCATTTTGTTTCCCCAGTTCTACCTCATGAAATGTAGCACTGTCCCTTAAATTGCCGATCTTCTGCTAATTTGATACCTTTCAAGAAAAACACACAGCCACCTAAGTGGCATTAGAAATTTACTGGTCTCTGTTTCAGATTTGCTATCAGGTCTCTGACATTTTCCTAGGCCAGACTGTTATCTCCAACACCTAGTGACTTTAGAACCTTTAATTTCACCTGCTGTTCTCATACCTAAAGCTTTCTGGTTTGAAGTGCACAAATACATTTCAATTTTGACTTGAATCCCCTCTTTTCATCACTGCATCTACTCCAACCAGAATCACATCCTCCTTCCACTTACAAACCAACTCTGAAGTTTCTGCCCTGCTCTACCTGTTAATATGCCCTGGTTGCATACCCCTACCTTCAGCTTCCACACAGGTTTTGGTATTCCAAATTTTAAAATAAATGTACATCATTGAATGTACATTATGTCTGGATGACTTTGTATGCCATTCACTAGACTGCCTTTTCCCCATAGTATACCTTGTATGCATGCATTTAAAAGTATGGGAAAAAAAGTATTTTCCATGCCTGATAGAGTCCCAGGTGTGGCAGTGAAATACCTGACCAACACCTTCATTCTACCCCCTAATTACCTGCAGTGATTACCTGCACCTTTCATTCCACCAAATTCCCCTTACCAAAGATTTCCATAAAGACCTGTATTTTCCAAGATGACAGCCATATTCATCATAAGCAGCTGCCCTCCCCAACTATGTTTTCCTAAAATGGCAAAATATTCCCAGCTTTCAAGGCTGGAGTCTACATATGCCCAGTTAAACAGAAATATCATTCAATCTGGGAACTTTGGCCAGAAGGATTTCTTAGGGACATAAGTGTTTCGCAACCAATTTGGTTTAACAGTTTGTATTAATTTTAAATAATTCCTTTAACATTAGCTATATTGTCTAACTGGATTGAGAAAGAACTTCGATTTAACACTGATTTGTGACTGTCATGTGTAACCACTGTTCCCCAATGAGCTGTTTTCAGATAAAAGAGAAAGACCATTCATTTTAGTCTGATGCCAGTTCACAATGTTAACACGGATATTTACTGCAATATTCAGCTAATCCGTAGCTTCTTTCTGTTGTGTTAATAAAGACTTCTTATTTTTCTGCTTTATATATCAATAATATCAATAATGTCACAGGGGAGAGATTTTACAGAACATCCATAAAAAAATGCTTTCTTACATTACCTTGCAATTTCAAATTTCAGGAAGTTCAGCAATTTATCTTTAAATAGAAAAGCAAACCTAACCTAAACAAGGAAACACATGCAGCAATTTATAAGGAGATGCCTACAATAATACAATTTCTGTAAAAAACTATGACCAGAAGTAGGTTTCCATCAGCAGCAAAATAGCAGAAGTTTTAAAAGGATTTTTCTACCAATATGGTAAAGGCATCTAACTGTTGTTGATTCTATCTATATTATTAATGTAGTAATAACAGTAAAAATTTACATAGCTACTTCCTTTCCAGGACAAAAAAAATAGTTTGGTGATGATGAGTTTTAAGTTTTAAATCACAGTCTTGCAGTACAAACTTCTGTAATTAAGCAATAGATATACTGAGTGGAGACAAGGAATAGAGGCAACAAATTGCCTGAGATCAGTTTTGTAGGAGCGTTGTAACAGTCAGAAAAAGACCAACACCCCCCAAGAAGCCCAATCCCTCATCAGCAATCTTTCTTTCAAAGTTTACACCACGAAATGGAAGACTGAGATTAATTCCAGGCCATACTCCAACAGAAGAACTCAATTAGCTGTTTGCTATGGATTCTTTTTTGATTTCTGACCCTTGTTCCCCCTCTTTCTCCCATATTTTTCCGTACCACAGTATGAAACAGGGGTCGGATGTTTCCACTTGTAGGGCTGTGTTACAAAAAAAAAAAAAAAAATAAAAATCCACAACCATGACACGCATTTCCTTCTCTTATTTTTTTCCCCCATCATGAGCTAGAGGATTATGAAAGACAGACAGTAAAGAAAGTGGCAGGTGATAACTGTTACAAGCTAAAGCCAAAGCATCCAGGACACACCAACATTTTTAAACACTTCTTCGAAAGCTCAGTTTTCACTGTCTTTCCCTCTTAAATTCAACATCGATGCAAAAGGAGAAGATTTGCAAAGGCTGCAACCAATTCTTATTAGAAATGGAAATTGTCTAAAAAATTCTTCAGGACATCAGTGTTTTACGGGACTTACAGAGTACTGCAAAATAGTTCTTTATTTCTGCTTCAGACGGCAAAAGATAACCCACCTTGTCACACAAAATTTGAAAATCAGGTCATGGAAGAAATTGCTACTCCTGTTTCCAAAGTGCTTTGGAAAAATTTTTTGCCTCTTGCTTTCTAGATTTTTAAAAGTGCCATTTTGCATATTCACAGAATCACTGAATGGCAGGGGTTGGAAGGGACCTCCGGAGATCATCTAGTCCAACCCTCCTGCTAAAGCAGGTTCACCTAGAGCATGTTACTCACTTTCTTTGCTGATAACCAAATACATGTTATAGAAACATGCTACTTATCAGTAATTTCTCCATTGTTTTTTAAATGCACCTGCCAATATACTAATAGAACTTAGCACAACAAACTATAAACCTCCAATTATTGTAGAAAGCTGACAAATTGCCTGGAGTCTACATGACACATTTGGGATATCTTCTGTCAAGTATCAACTTCATCTACCCAAGTTAATTACATTGTATCTTCTAGAGTTATTGCCGCAAAGCAACCCAACTCAGTTGGCTTTTGTAACTACTTGGGACTCACACAGCAACAAACAACAAAATAGTTCCATTTTTTGAGCAGTTTCAGGGATCTGAACCGAATACCCTGTGCTATTACCTTCTGATATGACATGTTGGAACATCTGCAGCTCTGCACAGAAGGAATTTGGTTAACTTTCTCACAGTTGATTTAAAAGAGCTACAAATAAATGAGAAAGCTGGCTCCTAAAACATCCAATCACAGCTTGTAAACTCATTATTACAAACTTAATCAACCTGTTCCTGGCCTCGCAGTCGTTTTTACTAATCTGTTCACATGAAATTAGTTGTTTTACTCTTCATTTGCATTGTGGCAAACTCAGAATCATGCCTAAGATTGCATGAATTTCAGGCAGTAGAAATTCGACCAACATTTAGTTAGATATTCAAAGTACCAGTGACATGAAAAAAACCCTCTGCATCCCACCTTGTAAATCTGGGGGTTTCCTGTCTCTCTGGGCTCTTAGTACTGGTCTTTCAGTGCCTGCAGGTATCAGTGTTTAGTCTCCATTCTGACTTAGAGTGTAAAACTGACTGTTTTCTACAAGTGGTGGAATGGGTTATTGTTAAACCCCTTTATTAACTGCGTCATGTAACAGTCCTAACCTTGGCAGAGTCATTCATCTTCCATGCTCCCAAGCAATGGCTTAGAGAGGGAACCACAATCCTGGAACATTTGGTGTCATTTTATAAAGTTCACCTTGGGTTTCCCCAAACTTTTACAGTCCAACAACTATTTCTTGTTAGTGCTAGCAGAGAATGCCCCAATTTCTGTCTGTATAGATCCTATGGACTTAAAGAAAAAGAGCAAATTGACTAAAAAAAAATGTCGGACAGTTAATTGGGCTTGGATCTGATTCAGAAAACACACATGCCTCAGTTTCCCAGTTCTGACTGTGCTTTCTCCTTGCAATTCAGTGTTACAGAGCTGTATCACTTAGAAGCACCTCAGACAACACAAGAGTACTGCACAGATTTCCTAGATGCATCCTTGTAAACTGGAAATAAATTCAGTCCCATAAACTTTAAACTGACTGTGGATAACGAGTACTAGAAGGGTCTTGCCACAGCACTGCGAGAGCTTGAGGGAACAATGTCACACCCCACAGCGTTTGACAGGGAAAGCAACCGTACTGCTGAGATACCTCCTACCTTGGAATATCCTGCACAGAGAATGGGACAGCAGAGACTGTGCCAAAGAAAACATCTGCAACTCCTTGAAGATCCAAATAGTATGCTTCTTTCTTATTACAGCTTTAATATACCAGCACTTTTAGTCTTGATAATTTAGAAGTCAAGCCCAACCTGGGCAAATAGAGTTTCTGTAGCCATGCCAGCCATACCAGCTTTGCCAGCTGGCCTAAGTCAGTGAGTGCACACACCTACACAATTGAGGAATGGGCACCTAGGAGACACAATGATAAAGGCAAATTGAGTTCTGACATGGATAGTTCCAGTAATGCTTTTAGTCCAAATAATCCTACTTACCCTTTAAAAAGTGTTGACAAGTAGTATGCACATATTTCAGGACAGGGGGAGAGAGAATGGGAGGCAGAAGGAAAGTTACTAATTTTATTATGAAGTATCCATTTATATAGATTTACAAATAACTGCCCTTTTATATGAAAATATGTTATTTTCTAGTTGATTTTTCTGGACTTTCTCTTCCAACTGGCCCGAAACTTTTCATGTAAAGGCTAAATGCTTAAGGAAATATATCTTTATGTCGTATGCAAATAATACACATCTTACACATTCCATTACACAGTCATGGCTTTTCAAAATTGCCACATCCAGCCAGGTGCACACACACATATGTGACAAACAAATGTAATGACTTCACTTCACGTAAGGTCTATTAAGGCTCCTTATACAGAAGAATTCAGAACTGATAGGAATACACCAGTCACTGAGTTCAAGCCGCCACTATACCTTGCAAACCAATTCTGTAACTGAAAACAGCTACATTAAGGATGGGGTAAAGAATGAATTTTAATGACCGCCAGTTTGCAGTGCAATTCATGTCTTGCTGTGCTGGGCCCACAGTTACTGAATTGGGCTCCACAGTTACTGACATGGCACAGTGCATTATCTTACCATTCTCTCTCGCATGTCGGTGAAGAGACACAGCTCAAAGCGCATGCCCAGAAAAGTCTTCCATTATGGATTATCAGCACAATCTGTTCCCTATCTGTCACCAGTCAAAAGACTGGGTTTTCCCAAAAAGACAAGCTGACAATATTTAGTTTTGTGTATGTAATGTGGCTTATCAAAGTCTCAGGCCTAGGATGAAGGCCATAGATTTATTTTCTGTGAAGCGCTCTTACCTCAGCTAACATGGTCATGTACCCTTGTGAAGCTGGAGAGTGTTTCCAATAGCAATTTTAAGCATTGTATATAAAACAGTTCATTCAGCACACCTAGGTATGGATGTAACGGTCTGACGTCTTAGAAAGGCAGATTTTTTTTTATTTTCTTTTTTTTAATACTGGCAGGGAGGAACTGCTTTCCTTTCTTTTCTATGAACAGGGGGAAAATGTAGGTTAAATAATTACCAACCTATTTACAGAAAACAGAAAAGGGTTTTTAGCCACTAGCACAGAGAATAAAATTCAAGAACAGAAAATTCACAACACTAAACATGACAGGGGAAACAAATGAAATTAAACCCAGGAAGGGTCTCATACTTATCAGAGAGCTCAATTTTGATTTTCAGTGCCATATGGTGCAGCAAGTGGGTTTTTTGGTATATCTCTTTGCTAGTTTCATAAATGGCATCAAGTGCCTTTCTACAACGAAAAGAAATTAAACAGCAAGAAGCACAGAGTGAGTTGTATCAACAGTTCATGAGGAAATAGCACTGGAAAGTTGTGTGAGAACCAGTCTAACAGAAGTACTTTAAGTTCTTCAGCCGCTTTTCAGGAAGCAACAAAAGTTTGAATTAAATTGCCTAACACCGTCTCTAACTCATGCCTGCATGACAACAAAAGCCCTTTAAAAAGCAAGCTTAATGCCCATCTAATTTAAAATATTCTTTTTCATACTCTTACACAAACAATACTAATTAAGCCAAATGGCTGAATGATGGTTCACTTTTGTTTTAAAAAAATCTTCATGTAAATGATGATATAAAGCCAAACATTTCAGAGTTAGAAATTTATGGCAGCATAACATTTCATTGGCACAGTAAAAAGCTACAGTCTTGTTAACATCTCTGTATTTATCAAATGCTGATCTCCTTTTTAATGTCCATCCTCCTCTACCCCCTTCTATTGAGAACCATGAAAATCAATCTTTTGCTGACTTTTGGACAATCATTAACTTTCTTTATCTCAAAACCTTTGATTTACTTCCCTTCTCCCCCACATTTGGGGCCAACCATAAAAAGTCCAGGAGCAGTTGTAGTACAGCCCTTGAAGGATTATGAGGACAATTTATTTACCCACTTCAGTGTTCACTTCTGTGCCTTCACAAAATTTGTGTGCCATTACTAAGATATAACGGGGGCAAAAAGGTGGTTTAGCAAACTGCGCAGTGTAATAGCAAACGTCTCAAGTGTCTGCAGCACAACGAAGGAAAGATAAGAGTTTATATAGTTCAAGTGACTCAAAACTTGGTTCTTCATCTCTGTAGCTGATGCTTCGTTCCTTTGCTGTATGGTGGGAAGAGTAAGGTTGCTGTCAGCCACATGGACAGCATTACACCCCCAAGGTCTACTCCAGACGGCACAAGTACTCACCAGAAGTCAATTTATACTCTTCCCCTCCTCCAGCTGCAGAGTCATTCTGCTAGACCCCTGGTAAAGCCCCCTGTCTTTCAGCTCTGGCAGCCCAGCTGTATGAACTAAAGAGGTTTCACCTGATCTACAGATAAAAGATTTACGCCACAGCTTTTGACCCCGGTGCCTCAGGAAAACTATTATAACTGTTGGGGAATATCTCCCCCCACTACCACTTCCAACAGGAACAAAGGCCCTCGTAGGGCTGATAAGCTGTGGGGGAAATGAAACTGTGATAGCAATGATCATAGGAGAAACGGTATTAGAAGAGACTGATACCACGGGCAGTAATGGGATAATCTACCGTACAGAAGACACTGCACTACAATTCCTGTGTGATCAACTGAAAAGGTCAGAAAATGTAATGCTAAAATTATACAGCAATTTTCAGTTGCTATTAGTAAAATCATTGCTTTAGGAAACTACCTAAAAAACAACCATTCAAAGAAATTATAAAAAATGATGGCTTTGCAAAGCTGGAATCACTCTGCTCCATCTGTCCCGGGGTGAATTGAAAGAGGACACATTTTACATTCCAAGTCTGAAGTATTAACAGCCTGGAAAGCACCATATGGATTTTGGCGTTCCTTCATTTAAAAAAAAAAAATTAAAATCGAGAGCATAAATCGTTAAAAAGACAGACTGAGGGGGTTTTTTTCATATTGTGAAAAAGTAGGTCTATATGACTGAATGATTAAAAATAACAGAAGTTGTCGCATGCCATAGTTACTCTGAAACAGTGTCCCAAAAGCCCTCAATTTTTTTTTATTACATTTTCTTAAATTTCTGTAAGTCTTACAGTATTTGCAACAGAAAATGGCAATTGCAAATTAAAATCTACTAGGTTTTAATATTTGGTGTATAAATAGTCTTGTCAATAAAATATAATCTAAAGACAGTTGTCTTTAGATTCCATCTGTATTGAACTTCAAAACAGTAAAAACCCAGATATGGTGCAGACAGAGACTGAATACTAAGGGATGAAAACATCAAGAACAAAATCAAAAATGACATTTTGAATTAAGGAAATGTAATAAAAAGAAGCAACAATTTATGTTTGTGAATTAAATTATCTTCTCTAAGTAGCAAGAAAAATGCAAAAATTATTTGAGGCAGCAATATGCAAATGCATAATTTCTTCTTTTTTCTTTTTCTTTTTTTTTTCCAAAAAGAGCCTAAAGCTAGTAACATACACAATTTTTGTCCCAGTGCATCTCTTAAAACGGTGGAATATACTATTATTATTTGAGGCAATTCCTGTAATGTATTATAATAGATGCTATTATGCTATACTCAATTAGAGTACAGAATAGAAGAGGCACTTTGCTTCATTATCATTGTTTATTATTTATGGAGAAAGAAAATGAAATTTGGAAGAATACCATGATCAAACATGCTGAACATCACAAATATATGTAAAAAAGAGTGCAAATAGGAGCGAAATCTTCATTCTGCGAGCTGTAACAACATTCATGATGAAATGGTAAACTCTGGTATAATTTGCATGCTTTTGTTTTGGCATTCTGCAGTAAATGACACTTCTTCAGACATAAACTGCCTTTTAAAAATACAACAGAAGAGAATTTTAAATGCAAATTTTGTACATCTCGGTGCAAAAGCTCATCCTTCATTAGAGATGGTACTGGCATCAGGAATGATAATTAAACCACGGAGTTGCTGGTTTCTGCAGCTTAAGGAGTTCAGTATTTCTTGGAGTTGTTTAGCACTTCACAGCATTGATGTCAAGCTGCCTAACTTCTTCGTAAAGGGAGATTAAGCACCAGGCACAGTTGTCTGATCGTAAGTATTAATATGAAACAATTTATGTCAAAAAGTAAAAATATAGACTGACTCATTCATTCCTGTTCATTACAGATGATGTTATTATTGGCAGCCTCATGCATTTTCAAGAGTTCCTCTTCTCTACTTGCTAGCTTTCCTTACCCTGAGATAGCACATCTGCCCAGCAAAATGAATACCAGAAAAATCATTATTATTAATTTTGCTTCCAAATATTTTTGCTAATCTAGAGGAAACATGGTCTAATATAGTTTGGAGAATGAAGCATGGTATATGCTGCCTAGGAGACCTAACTAGGCAAGAAAAAATGGGCTAAACAAAAGTGAGGGGAGAAAAAAGCTAAGTGTCTTTTTCATTCTTCTTAGATTGACATTAAATAAGCTTCTGGATCTAGCTATTAAAATAGCAATTTAACAAGGAAATATGTCGTTTGTTGAATGCAAAGTAACAAAGCCCATTGCTAATATAAACCACCACTCTCGCTATGTCTCAAAAAGGTGAATTTTAATAATGCAAGCTGATATTTTCTTTATTCTTCCTGTTCTCCTTTTTCTAAAAAAAAGGAGGGGGGAAAAAAAAGGACTGGAGATAAGACAGTCACTGGGTCTTCTAAATAACCTGTTCGTGCTTGCCTGAATTGACCACTTTGGTCACAGACATATCTCTAGTTTGGAAGTGACAAAGAAAAATTGGATTCTTTTCCTCATAATGGCTGCACAGTCAACCTTTATTTAGTGAGAAATAGCAAAGAGAGTTGAAATTAAGAAAAATGCTTAAACTAATTCAGTGTTTGAGCTATTATTATATATAGTACGTAATGTGTGGAACTTCACGTAAAAAATCTCCTGAAGACATAAGAGACAAAGACAGGAAATACTATTTGGTAGGAATAGTCTAACTCTCTCATTTTACTTTCTTGACTCCTACCTACATTAATACAGTTCTTATCTGCTCGTTTTATTCATGCTAGACATCCTAAAAAAATAGATTACTCACCCGAATAAAGCAATGACAATTAGGCAAAGAATTACAGGCAACAAGCCAGTGAAATTATAACCCCTTCAAACCCTTTATTCTGTGCAAGTTATCATCAACATATGTACGTAAAATACTTCAGGTATCTTTAGGTATTCCTTAGGAAGTATACTTTAGGTATACTTCAGGTATATTACAGAAGTTCTTTCAATGAACTAAGAACACTTACAATGTGAGAACTAAAAAGAGACAAGGAAGTTGTGAAACGTGTTCATTGTCATCATGAAGACAGAAGCAATTCCTGGCACCAAAATACAACTTTGATGACATGAATTCCAGTTTCCACCTACATCCTGTAAAACACAAACTGGAGCTGGCCTGAATTTTTTTTTTTTTTTTTAAAGGATTATTCTGCTTTCATATTCATGTGACATATATTGGACAAAGGAAATTCCTGTGAGATTAATTATGGTAGAATTCATTCCTTGACATACAAGGGAATATAAAACTAGGATTTTTGTACATGCTTCCTTTTTCTGGTAATACACTACCAGGATTTTATTTAGTTTAAATCACCATTTGCTAATTTTAACTGGTTTAAATTGGACTTTTCAGACTACCTAAGGATATCTCCTATCACCTATCTAGCTGCTTAGAAGTCCTTATACTCTCAGGGATGGTACTAAATCTGAAACTATTAGATAAAAATACCTGACAGGATGGATTTCTACTAACATAAACAAAAAATACTCCAGAGCTTTCTGATGGTGATACAATAGAATGATACACAATTCAGGAGCAGGTATCCCCGCTCCCAGCAGGGTGATGAAAAGGGCTTTCGATAGGTCAACATCAGATTCTGTTGCTCTCACCTCTCTCTAGTCAGTACCTTCAAAAAACAATTATCATATGCTCAGCAAAATCAAAGTACTATGTTCTTTAGCAATTTTGTCATCGCATTTTATATCACATCACTGAAAATGGGAAGTATGTTTTCAGTTCAACGAAATCCACCAGGTAGGTTGTATTTGCAAATTGTATGGGCCTTCACTAAATCTGGAATATTATAGCCCAAGAAACAGTAAAAAACTTCACATATAATTAGACTGCTACTCTGCCAATAGCTCCCTAACCATTTTAAAGAGCAGAATCCACTTTAATAACTATCAAATGCAAATAGAGGAGAGCCTCAAGGTCATGCAAGACTTTCCAAGTTACAAGCAATCTTCCAATTCCACACAGCTATCAGTAAGAAATCAGTCATACGGTATGATTGCACTCAACTGGCTCTAGACATTGTAATTTGGAATTTCTTCACTGGTTTGTATTTATATTTTTAACATAACACTGGAAGAACAAAGGCATCTTGTGACCATCTTTTACTATCACATATTTTTACTTCACACTTTTACACAGTGAACTGCACAGAACACATCCTCAGTAACAGCATCTCTGTAGATCTCTAAGGTTCAATTGTCCATGCTGTGCTCATTTTTTCAGCTTTTTTCAAAAACACAATCTGAAGCACTTTTCCTCTGTGACCTGCTAATTTCAACTGAAGCTCTTCAGATTACCATTTGTAACAACAGATTTCCCAAAGTGAATGAAGTTTGACGCAAAGAGGGAAATTTTTCTTCAAATGCAAATGTTCTTTATTTTCTTCTTCCTCAGAATAGCAGATGCAGAAGTAAAATAGCATAAATTATGATTGACCTCAGCAGGAGTAATTTATGCTCCTGAGCCACTTTATGTGTGTAGCCAGGAGGGAGCTGTCTGACTGTATGAATTTTTACACATCTTTCAGCTAATTTACAGATCCAGTGTAAAATCAAATGCTCAAGGACATCATAAATATTTGTGGCACCCTCTAACGAACTTTGGGTTCATAAATCAATGAATCGATTACACCGACCCATAAAAGTATTCCCTTAATCTCTGACAGATACGGTCTTCATTTTATTGAAGTGCTTCAGAGCAACGTAAGGGGGCAGATCAAGCAGCATTTTCATGGTATGAAATATGCATGTCTCAGTGCAACAAGAGGAACACCCCACACCAACCTTTTCTAAGACATACCAAAGAATTTGTAATCACTACTGCCAAATACTGGAAAACAGAGTGAGGGCATATATTACTTGTGATCCACCATAATTATCAGAAAGTTAATAGCTACGTATAGGTCTCCATCTGTTAATGGTACTAGGTCTTAACTTTTCTCCACTTTCCACCTTCCAGAAACTCATTTATTTTTAGCAATCACTAATACACCCTTCCTAACAATTACCAATGACTCATTCTATGAACAGTAAGGGGCATCTTGAAAAACGGTCAGAATCTCACATGGCTGACTTCGCGAAACTCTGTTAATTTTAATTTTAAGAGGCTGATTTGCATTACCAGAAAATTTGGACATTTACTTCAAAACTCAGCATGATGATAAAGATCCATTTTTGATACAGGTTTGTTGCCACAAAAAAACATGCCCACAGATGGCAAATTGCATTTACTGCCATCTTCTTGCAGAGTCCCATAATCTGCCAATTGGGGGAATAATCTTGAAAGGAGCCAAACTCAGCACTAAATTTTAACAAAGGTAATTTAAACGCTTATAGTGAATATGTCCTCTTATTTTAGATTCTCAGCCTCTCTCCCCTTTCTATTTTTGAATGACTTATGCTATATTTAATTTACTTAGGAATTTACAAAGCAAAACCTGCAATGTTAAGAATACAGCAAGTAATACACTATTAAAAAGACAATAAACCTCTTAATTTTCTTTTGCAGTGCCTTTAAAAACTACCTGTAATCATACTAGGTTAAAACATTTCCAAAAAATTATTATTTTAAGCTACCCCATTAAAATGACTGAAAAAAATCCCACAAAGTTTAGATTTTTGTTGACTCTGCTGTTGGGTGTGTTCCCACAGAACCTGGAAATAAATATTATTTTCACCAATTTTATCACTCATCTTTTAGCAGTTTCACGGACATTCCCCTACTCCTCCACTGGCTGTGTAGTGGAGCAGAATCCATCAGTGTTGCAGAAAAAGGAAATAGTTAATTTTAACCAGAATTTTATCAGATGAGAAAAGTGGGGAAGTATCATACAAACAACACCCCAATCACCATATTAGATTAGTAGGGTAATGCAATGACAGTCTGCATTCACTCTCTAGTCGCAATATAATTACAAAACACACTCGAAAGATCCCACCAAGGGCCGCATTACAGAAGCCAAGGTTATTATAAGAAATAGCAGCATGTGGTTGTGGGAATGTAAGGTGAAACAAGTTAATAACTTCCTATTATCTACTGGTAAAGCTGCTACCTCCGTACGTGGAAATAAATGACATGAGAAAAAAGCTAAATTAAACAACCGATAATTTATGTGAGGTAGCAACAGAGTACAGATGGTGATCCTAAGCTGCACATATCATGGCAACAGCAAAAATCACCTCCTCCTATTTGGAAAACACTCATTTAAATGGCTTCTTTAGTGAAAAGCATTCAAAGGTAGAAAGCACTCGAAAGCTAGAGGAACATTATGGTAAGTACTCATACACATTTGCAGACAAAGAAATCTATGAGGTGCTAAGCCTCTCTGTTCTAAAGCCTGATAATAAGAACTTGGGAGAACATTTAGAAGTCCTGGACTCAAATCCCTCCTCTGTCTGAAGGAGTTCTGACCTACATGTTTCTACTCCTCCTCATGATTCAACCACAAAGCTACAGGAAGTTTGTCAGAAAGTCTTGAATGCTCCACTGATTTTCTGACCATTTTAAATAGAAGAGCTCCAACAGAAGGCAATGAAATACCCTCAGAATACTAACTTAAGTCAAGGAGCTCTCCTTGGATGTAGGGCTTCACGTTCTCTACACCAGAAGGACTGAAATGGAGATTTCCCAAATACAGTCCAGTTTTCCAGTCACTGACCTACTGGATAAAGCAGAAGCCTATGATTCATCTTTTCCCAAATTTTCTGTCAGGTCAGTTATGGCCTTCTTTTCCAGCAGAAAACCAGTGTCTACAAGGTGAGAAATCTTATGAGACTACCAAAACACCAAGGAAAGAAACTGGTAGAAATAACTCTGTCAAGTTGGAAGATATTGTAATAAGAGAGTCAACAAAACCTTAGTATTTTTTCAGTGGCTCTTTGAAAGAACACTTCTAGCATCTAACATCTGGTTCCACAGGTGAGGAAGTCAGGGCAATGCCTATTCTGTGAATCCCCAAGGAGCAGAAAAAAAGGAGCCAGATGCAGAGCAATTCATGTCAAAATTAACTGGCTTTGAGCACGCCTAGAGGCAGAAGGTTGGGCACCACAAATTAGACAAAGATTTTGTGAACAGTGGAAGTACCTGGAAGTTCTATTTACCTTTTTTAGGACTATTCAGGTACCTACATCTCCCTAGTCAACTGTCTCAAGCAGATTTCTTCCTATACGTTTTTTCTGACTCTGGTACTGTGAATAACATTATTTAGTTCTATGGGTTTGTCAATTCTGTAGGAAAGTCAGAGTTCTCTTCTAAATTCTGCAGGAGTTTATAGAAAATGATGCACCCAAATATAAGAGATGTTAAACATACTTTCAACCCTGAAAAATATTATCAGTAGATTTGCAATAGAGTATGCAATGTTTTTACTAAATTATTTATCAAATACCGTGCAAATGCTTACAGGCTTCACAGTTCAAAGTCTGAAGAGACTGCAATTCATTTTGTCTCCATTGTCAGGTAGACCAATTTAGAAGAGATTCACTCCTTTAGCACTAGGTTGAAAAAAATCACTTGTCTTAGAAGCAGCGGGGCAGGAATATATCATAATATACCTATGCACCTTACACAAACTTTTTAGTGAGAAATTACTTTACAGAAATGCATAAGAAATAGCTGCAGGTTGGCTATGTAAGTGCATGTCAAAATTTAAACTGGTTAAATACAGTATCATATAGACTTTAGCGTGGGCTGCAAATCACAAAAGCTGAGTAAATACCTAGTAAACCTTTAACGAGGAATGAACTGGAGAAAGTAATGTTGAAAAGAAAATGGGACATGCAGATAACACCAGGCTAAGTTAATACAAGGGGTGTATTCCCTCCTCTTACCATAAGACTGCAGGTGTGGTAGCTACAGGGCTAGCAGCCGCAGAATGGAGTGGTTTACAGCTATCCCAGTCACAGGATAGACATCCCCCCCTGCTGCAAACTCTGTAGGTGATGTGCCCTATCTTAATCTTGTATGCTTGTTTCATACCAGCACAGCTGGGTCTTAATCTCTGATAAGGAGTTCTCTGTGTGACCTGTTACGGTACAAGGACAACAAAAATTGTCCTCAAACAGACCGAAAGAATTATAAATCACCATTTACAAGTGAGAGCAGCAGCACAGATCTTGTATTTGCTTTCAAGGGGCATAGAAAAAGTCCAAAAGTCAATCCTTAAATTCAATAACTTATGTGCTAGCCAAAAAAAAAAGGGTTTCCATTTGATAAGTAGTATTACATGATACTATAGATACCAGCACTGAGACAAATGGTCTGTTATCATAATATTAAGAATTAAGAACACTAGAAATGAGTGGGAGATTAAAAGAAACCATACACATTCCCCATTTAAACAAACATCAAGTATTTTCATTTTTTCATAACATTCATTAAGGTGATGTATATAGAATAAGTAACTCGCTTGCTTAAAGTCCTCAGAAATTTGGGTTGAGAACGAGGCACAAAACCTTCTACATCCACTAATGGCTGGAACACTCTATGAGAATAACCAGACAAAGTGAACATTTTTATCTCTGTCTGAAAATTATCACTGATTCAATGGCTTACACACACTCCCACGGCTTTCACATCACTAAAAGAAAAAAAAAAGGTATCTGCTAAAAATCAATTGAGCTCTATATCCTTTTCAAGAAAACAGCCTCGATTGCTACTGCATGAGTAGGTTCGTACTGTATCTGCTTTAACTTAGCTGCTTTTGTCAAGATTTACATACCTCTTCATGTGAACTCGATTCCTTCTTTCTTAACTTGCCCTGATGCCAAATGACTAGGGAATAGTGTCTACAAATTAATCTAGCACTAAGACAACTGTGTTAAAACCCCATCACCTATAGTGTGGAAGTTTTCTGTGATGTTGCTGGGAGCATCTGCCAGGAAAGCTGCTCTAGTTTTTCCATTCCAAGCTAAATTTTATATGCCAAGCTTTTTGAACCTTAAAGCCGACATCTACCAAATGAGTTGTCAAGTTCCAAAAGAGATTTTCAAAGACATTCAGAAAATACTGTGCTTGTAAAAGAGCTTTTTCCAGCATTCAGAAAACCCTTAGCATCAACTGCTTCATTCCATCACAAATTTATTCCATCTCACTTCTGAATTAATTGCCAAATACGTCTCCCTCTTACCCCATTCAGGCTTTTGGTGCTTTAGACACCAAGTCCTTGTTCTCAAAGATGAAATATCATGTCTTCCCCAACTACCTACTAATAACACAAGGCTTTAAAAATACTACTGAAGAATGAATCTTCATAAACAGCATGATACCCTGATTTTAACTTCCATCATTGATTTCTGTAGTTTCCTGGACACATACAAACTATGAAGCTACTATAGATCTGAATAATCTGATTTATTCATTTTATTCCCTGCCTACTCTTCTATGTTCTTTGTCTCTTGGAAACAGTAACAGAGAAATTAAACCTCTGGTGACATTTCCTCTCAAATACACAGGACGACACTGTACGCATTATTAGGACTCAAAGATGCAGGTTCTTCTTAAAGAACTTACTTGCTAAATGGTTTTGGAGAAATCACTTACTGAGCTTCTCCATATCACTGTACTCACTTAAAAAGTAACAGTCAACTATTTAATAATGTCTAGAGACCCATCAAGACAAACTGTTCTTATTTCTTTCGCAGCTCTATACAAAGTGGTGAGTTTAGTAGGGTTGAGTGTGATCCACTTCTGTTACAGGGAATTTTCCACAGAAGCACTGTCTCCTTTCGGGGCTTGACTAAGCAACTTGATGCTGTCAAGTGCATTTACAGAGGAAAGAGGTGTGGCCTGAAATACCTAGAATTCTGCTTTAATGATCACTCTGTTTACAACACAGAGATACCAAACAAATAAAGAAATTAAATGCAAAGGAAAATATACAATAGGAATCACAAAATCCCAAACTAGATTCCATTCTATCTCCTTAAAAAGTAGCATCGCATTCTTATGAGTATTTTGGTTTCTTTTTTTCTGGACTAATGATGCTTTAGCACTCCATTCTTAAAACTCTCATTGCTGGGATGTAGGTAATATCACCGTAATTCAAATTTCTGTTACCCAAAGAAATGCCAGCCTAACCTTTAAAAATTTTTCCTTCATATGCTCCCAGATTTTCATCAGCATTTTAAAATGCATATTGTATGGCGTAAGTCCTTTCGAAAGGAAAATCACAATAATCTCTTTGGCTGCAGGTGCTAGCTGAAACCAGATGTAGACTTGCTGGTACAGTGTGCCTAGTATGTGTTCAGACCTATGTTCCATTGTCACACCTTTCAACGGTTGACAGCAGCATAAGACTACACAATAAAAATGTTTTACTGGTAAAAATGATTACTAGTTGTGAACAAAACTACTCCATAACACCTTGTGATTGGTGTCTTGACATTTCCCAAATCACTACTCTCCATAGGTTCCAAATGATTCATAAAAATCAATGGCTACTGGCAGAACAATACTTTACAAAGGTGACAGGCAACAGGCAGTGTAATGTTATCCTTTTTAACCTATGTGGCAATACAGATGGTAGTATTGGCTTTTTTAGGCATACATGGCTCTTAATACACATAAACATACATGGAACCATACTGGTAAATAAATAATAGTTGTTGAATCAATGAGATTATAGACTCAGTGCATGTATACCACAGAGGAATAACAACAAGGAAAATAGGGTTGAGGCTAAAGAGAACTAGGGCTACTTAAATATATGAACACAACACTGCTTTGTTACGTATTACAGTTGTCCACAGCAGAAAGCCACAAATAGGTTCACATATATATGGAATGTTTGCTTACGTATGAAAAAATTAGTTATCTACACTTGTTCATGTAATCCGAGCCCAACATGAAATCTAACATCCATCAAGAAAAGTAACGACTACTTCAGAGATCATATCTGGTAAAGGCTAAGCCCCTATTCTATGATACCGATAAGCACACCCTTTTAGACCCCATGTTTGCAGTACATAAATTCAACTGTTCTATTTGTTAGAAATACAGACTAGAATAGGTAGGAATTAATTGTAGTTTAAAAAAAGAGATTCAGCATATTGGAGAACAGCAGTGAGACATGAAACTAGTAATTTCATTAGTAATTGAAGAAAAACTGGTAAGATAAAGGATAGCACAGAGTAAGTTAAAAGACTTACTGACAGTAGCAACTTGAAACTGAGTAGCAAAGTACAATTCACATAAGGCTCTGGTTTTCCAGGATTCTGCATCCAACTTCTACTGTTTTCCTTTGGAGTTAGATGCCTAATCCCCTTATTGCCTCTGAAAATATCAATCAATGATCATATAGTGCAAAAAAAATTTCCATATTTGAATGGAAGCGTACCTGAACTAAGGATCTACACAATTCCTGCTACTTCCCTTATTTCCAAAGCATCTGTCCACACAGTGAGTAAGTTCTAGCTGGTAGCAGCATTTTGAAAAATAGAAGGATGAAAGATTTGTGCTTCAAAATTCAATCACTCACAGGAGGGAGTGAGATTGTGTTGGGCAGTCCTTAGTCTTGGAGCTGTACAGAAAAGAGAGAGTAACTGAGACTAGCCAACGATATTCTAAATGGCACTGACACAGAGAGGCAACCCAAGCCAGGCGACTTGGGAGTCAGAAATATATTCATGGAGTAACTGAGTCTGGAAAGCAAATACAGAAATAGAGAAGCTGCAGAAGCACTTTTCGTATGATGCTTTCTCCAGCTTCTCTCTTTTGTTTACTTTTTGTTGTCCACAAGACGCATGTTTTCTTTGGATTTATTCACCTATGAAAAGATAACATTCTAGGCTTTTAACATTCTCATGCTCCAAATGTTCCTTCTTAGCAAAAAAGTTTGAAAATGTAATGGATATTACATTGATGTAACAGAGACCAAGTAGTTCAACAAGAAACACGAAATCTATCCAGGCAATAAATAATGGTTTTGCATGTAAAAGTACTTGGATAAATTCTGAACCTAATCCCCAGGTCCTCAGAGAAACCATCCTCTTCTGGTTTTGACATTGTTTATAGCTACAAGCTAATGCTATAAACACTTCAGTTGTCTGCAAAGTATTAAAGTATCTGCATTGACACAGCCATATGTAATTCAGGTAATTAATCTTCTTGTTGGAGCTCCTCACACATTTGTCAGTCACAGCAATGTTTATAGTATTGTGAAGCATTGCAGTTATCTTCCTAACACAAGCAAAACTAGAAACGCAGCAGAAATCCATCGCTTTCTGGTAGATTTGTAATACTCTAATCAAAGAAACTTTATTTTAACATTTCAGATGCATTACTGTGTAAATTACATGTGTGTGGCAGAAACTGATGCTGAAAATTAAATAAGTTAAATAATTTTATATGAGCCAACAGTTTCTAACGCTCCCAAGATTAGTGTATATAGTCCACCTTGGATTCAGGTTCAATGAACATCAAGCCACAGCAGCCATGCAGCCATCAGACTCCAAAAAGTGTGTTCTCTAGCCTTTGCTTTGGGATAGGCTAAAAATAATGGGATGAAGGGAGGCATGAGTGAGACAGGATGAAAACATAGCATCAGGGAACATTTGCTAAACCTACAGGGTTCAAGCTGAAAAAGAAACCAAACCAAAAACCTACTGCGGTCTTTCTGACTATTTTCTCCTGTAGTTTATCTAAATGAAAGACAGAAAGATGGAAGAGCATTTTGCCCCATGAAACGGTAGAAAAGTGTTGGGGGGGCAGAAGGGGGAATCCCCTGTGCCAGAGCCACTACAATAAAATTGAAAAGCACTTCTGCTCCACACACTTTTCATTCAAAAACACAGAAAACACAGGACCTGACCACTTGTGATTTTCAAGATTCCCAGAGCACAGGCTGTAAGAACTAAGGGGTAAAATTTAGAAGGTGTCTTAAGTAATTAATTTTCCTATATTCTATAATTTAAGACAATTAGATGCTTATCCTAAATCTTATTAATAGTTAATTGCTTCTAAAATATTAAATGCATAAGCTAATTCTGAAACTAGGATTTTTAATTCAAAGTGCTTGAGAAATTATGACCTCAGTGATCTGTGACCTCTCCCAGCACTTTCTTCCCTAACCAGGGTATTGCTAATTATCTTCCCTTCCTCAAGCCCTTCATAATTTTAGCCCAGACATGGTCTAAGCTTCCCGGTGGCTGAGATAAACTCCTACCTGTTTCATATACAGCTTCATTACATAAGGAAAAGTGATGTGATCCACTTTGATTGGAGTAGCAAATCCATGACAGTTAGTTATAAGTATACATAGCTATAACATTCCTAGTAAAAGAGTACTTGAATGAAATTCTTCTGCTTATTTTAAGGAAGAGGTCAGACATGACGACCTGCTGATCCCAACTGGCTAGAAGAATCTATGAATTATTTACTATCTTTATTAAATGACCAGAATGTATATTTTCACATTATTTGTACTGTTGGCCTTGGCTTATTCTTTCCAAATACAGTAAGAATGAAACTCGATATATCAGGGTTTTATACCAGCATGAGCGATAACAAAATAAAACAAAAATACGTAAACTGGAAGAAAACCAGGTCGGATGTCAGGTTTCTGATCAGGAATTAAGTTCTGCTGTATTTTGAGGTCATGACCTGTAACAAAATCTCATCAATATTCAGTATTCCTGCGTATGCACATAGAGCGGGGGTGGGGATCTCCAAAAACGCTTAATCCGTTCAAGATCTTTCTATTTGCTTTTCCTGAAGCAGAGAACAAGGCTAGGATTAAAAAGAAATAGAAAGCTGCCTCTTAATCTACAAGACTTTTGACTGAAAATGATGTTAAGTGTGCATTGACTTCTTTATACAACTAAATCCCTATCATGTTTCATAAAACTAAGTTCTCATTTCTAGAGAAGATGCAGAAATATAAACAGTAAGTGTGTCTTCCTACCGATACTTGGAGACAGAGCTATTGTGAGGAAGAAAATAGTAAAGGAAGTTTGTTTGTTCTCTCAATTTCCTTCACTCTGAGACATATTTACTAAGATACTATGGCTGAATCTCAATATGTTCAGTGCTCGTAGCCCTCGCTGACGTCTGCAAAAAGCTGCAGACCTTTTCAGTAGGAAATACTTCAATAGTTTCTAACAGATCTCATCTGCAATTTTGGCAGATTCCCTTCAAGCCACTGACTCCCATTTGGAGTTGGTGTCACTCAAGTGCACGGGGAAGTTTATATTCTAGTCTGTACTCGAGGACTGTCTCTCACTATTGAGATAAAACAAACTGATAAGCACAACATAACTATATAGCTTTAATTTATTGCAGTGCAACTAAAGCCTCAAGAGCTTACTCCTCAGCAAGGAGAACTGGAAAACTTCCTAATATTACAAGTCGTGGTGGACCATTAAGCTCTCAGCAGCCTAGGGTGACACATGGGTTTTGTAAACTGTGACAATCAAATATGAACCTAGAAGACCTTACCTGACTCAGGGACTGCTGGAGTACGATACTGCATGCCTGCCAGGGATTCTCCACACGGGTTATCTATCTCGCACATGTAGAAATCTATAGCAAGGAGATACCGCTCCAGATAGAAGTGTGGTGTCCCTGAAGTACAGTTGCATGCATAGTTCTACTCCAGCATAATCTAATAACCATCAATTTAACACAAACCATCAACCTGACCCAACTCTTTCGCTGGAGCGGAAGCCAAGATACACACTATACCAATTTCGTTAATGTACAGTGCTAAAAATAAAAACAGGGCTATCAATTTTACTGCTCCATCATACTTCAGTTGATATAAGCACAGTCCACACAACTATCTCACCTCAAGAGCCACCATATTTAGTAAATGAAGAATTGCTTTGCAAACTTGTCTTTTTGCAAAGAAAATCAATACCATTTTACAATGATTAGACTGATTTAGTCATCTCTATATTCAAATACTATCTGTATTACTTTATTTACATAATCCATTACAGCATTGAATTTTCCTCATTTCAAACAGCATACTGCCTATATAAACATCCTACTCTTCCTAGCCATTTCAAGCATGTTTACTATTATTTTATAAATAGTGGGTGTTTTATTATTTCGAGTTTAGGCAAAGCACCGTGTTTAATATGGTATGTCAGAATAAGCTCTATTCTGCATGCCATTACTTTGAAACATTTTTTCCCATCTCTTTTACTAGTCAGTCATAATGGGGTTTCTTGCTTGCGTTTCACTTTTATATTATTACTTTCTGCTTTTTTTCTGTGAGGGTAACTTCAATATTCCAAGAGAACTAATTTCTTCCCACCTTTAGAGTGGTACCAAAGTCATACTCATTCTCTTAAGCTTTCTCATCCAGATTTACTTTTCTTTTGAATGTTCAACTTTTTGTTCAACATTAACCTGTGAACCACCATGCCCCAAAAAAGCCTCCAAGTAAAATAAAAAGTAGGGCACTGTATTACTTCATGTTGTTGTAGGCCAATGTATCTTACATCTCTAATTCTTATTTCTCTCATATCATCTAGTACAGATGAATGAACAGTGAAAAGACCTTCCAACTAATTTAATTGGACCTCTGCCCTTCACATAAATGTAATAAATAACTCCTTTATGAAATAGCATTTGCCTATGTCTATTAGTTGACAAAGATAAATATTGCCATTTTTTAGCAAACTGCAAATGCTTTAAATCTGAATTTAACAGTAGCTAGCTGAAGACTCATGGCAAAGGTCAGGGGAATATCCCAAATTACCATGCGTGCGCACATTTGCCAAGTAGTCCTCCCCAGAAGATATTACCTGTACATTTTTAGTGAAATATTCTCTCAGTCATGTTGTTTAAATTTCTTCCAGATTCAGACTTTATAGAATATAAAATGTGTTCCTTTTCTCCCCCTCAAATTTGCTTTTTAATAAACTTGGACAGTAATGTGCACATGCATAATAACACTGAATAATACAAATATGGCATTGAAAAGATTATTTAGTTAATAAAGCCACGCTACAGCTGGCAGTGTGTCAGCTAAAAGATTGCTGTGGCTGATCACAGCACACATGAAGACAATCCCTGCTTCAAGGAGACTGCAGTTATCTTCTGTGATAATAAAGGAACAATAATAACAATTACTGAAGCCTTAGGAGAAAAAGGGGTTGCTAACTTCATCTTTTCTTTGTCCCTCGATACAAAAAAAAAAAAAAAAAAAAAGTGAAGGGATTTTCTGATAGTGGTTTGTGTCTGGTGGATTAAGTAGCACCAGCGCCTCTGTGGGAATAATTCTGAGACTTTTCCTGGCTGGCTGCTGGCCTGGCACTAGGCTGTTGTTCTAGGAACAGGGGTTGGTACCTAGGAAATCCAGGAAACAGATTCATGGAAAGGATCAAAATACATTTCCATGGCACCACTAACAGCATACTATAGGGGAAATTCAGATGCATTTTGCATATATAATTCAATTAATAAATATATATTATATACATACGTAAACTCAAACATATACATATAAAAATCCATTTCTTTGAATACAAGCTAAGAATTTCATGCAGAAGTTTTTAGAAGTCTGGCTCTATGTCGTGGTTTAACCCTAGCCAGCAAGTAAACTCCCCCTCGGCCACTTGCTCACTACCCCCCAATGGGATGGGGGAGAGAATCAGCAGAGTAGAAGTGAGAAAACTCATGGGTTGAGATAAAGGCAATTTAATAGGTAAAGCAAAAGCTGCTCACGCAAGCAAAGCAAAGCAAGGAATTCATTCACTGCTTCCCACTGGCAGGCAGGTGTGCAGCCATCTCCAGGAAAACAGGGCTCCATCACACTTGGGAAGACAAAAGCCGCGACTGCAAATATCCCCCCCTTCCTTCTTGTTGCCTCAGAAGTTGGCACTGTTTACTGACAAACTGAAGACTTGTAAGATGAAATAACCAGACAAGCACAGGAGGTGCTGGTCTTTCTCCTGCACTTTCTTTACCTTACAGCAAGATTTACAGGGAAAAATTAACAAACTTTTGAGTTGTGTTATTGCAGCAATTTAACATAACACTGTATTAAACATGTTCTTATTTTTGCAGTGTCTGATAATCATTACATCAACAGCTCTTACATTTCCCTGAATTTTCCTGTTATTTTCAACAGGCAAGAGAAAGCAAAAGAATAACAATATCACTGAATTGGCATAAAAATTTAAGATATAAGGTCACTAAGTTCTACTTCAAAACCTCTTCATCTGAGGTGGTGATTACTGAATTCATTTTCCCACGAGCTGCAGATTGGGGTTGTTCCTGAATTCTCATCCACAAACACGTTACATCATATAGATTCAAAAAAGCTGCCTGACAGGCATAAAATTGTGCTATGGTTGATTGCAAAAGCAGGCAACATATTGTATTCCTTGCTGAATAGAATCAAGCCATTAATCTTTATTAAGTAAACAATCTCTCAAAAACGGCACTCCTGCTCATTAGAAAACTTCCAGAATTTAAGTTAAACACAGCAGTGCTTCATGATCACCAGTAATGACTTTAAGGCTCATTTTACTTTATTATACAAACCTCTGCATAACTTATGCTGGTTTCAATGGGAAAAAGTACAAGGAGAGGGGGAAAAAAAAAAAAAAAAAAAAACCAGCAAGTAGATTTTTTTGTTGTTTCACATCCTGTACATCAATCTGTCTTGATCAGATGCACATACCGCTTTTTTCCAACTGAAAATTGCATATGTGGGTGGTAGAGGTGTTTGGGTGAAGAAGGGAACATGGCCAGGATTTCTGGACTTTTGACCAAACTAAATCACTCTATGTGGACTTCCAAAACATTCAGAAAACAGAAGATCCACAGGACTTACACTTACATAGGGGAGACTATGTCCTCGGGTGCTAGTCAACAGAACTTGGGCGTGACAAGGTATACTTTTGGAAAGTGAGTTTAGGCAGCCGCAGTCTTTGAGTGAAGCTGTGAAATTTTCCAGGTCAAATGGAAGAGCAAAGTAAGAACAAGCGAAGTCCTAATATAAGAAACAAAGATTCAGTAGAACTAGGTTGTTAATTCCATTAAACTAATTTCAAAAATTACTTCCTTATACACATGAAATTCTGGAAGTTTACTTATTATTACTCTGACCTTTCAAGTACTAAGTACAAATAAAAAAATTCAATATGCTTCTTCCCCAAACAAAATATTAAATTTTGTATGTCATCAACACATCAAATCCATGTTAGATGAAGTCTATGAACAACTACTTATAAACCCTACAAGATCTTACAAACTAATCTGCCTAAGCAAATTATATCAATTTATTGTTTGGGAGAGAGGGAGAAGCTAGCAGTAAGAAACTAAGAGTGCCAAGTATTAACAGAGGTAAAATACAGAAAAATAATATCAAAAACCTTGGAAAAAAAACCCATCTCCTGACTAGGGCTTTCTGATATGTTGTCACAGCATGCTGAATCCATCAAAAGAAGCCTCACACTTTCATTGCTGTAAAGAATGTTACATTCAACATTTCATTTGCTCCAGCAGTTGAAACACCACATGATGTGATTTAGAGTCAGTCACAAACTTAATATTATCCCAAAGCAATTGATTATCGCTGGGTCTGGTCTCAGTCCAGAGCTATTAATAGGTTTCACACATTAATTAAATTTAGATGTTTGTGTCATGCAGAGTTGTTCACTTTATAGGCTAATATGGGGAGACTTTATAACAAACTGTAAATATTGAGCTATCCAGAAACAGGGGAAGAAGGAACTTTTTATTTTGTTGAGTCAATGAGTTACTAACAGACCATGCAGCTAGAAGAGATGACACCTGATCACAAAAAAGGTATTTGTATCTCCAGCGAGATACTGCAGTTCTTCATCCAGCATTGTCAAACCATCCCCTGAGCTACGGTGATAGAGCTCTGTGGACCTGTAAATGCATTTAAATGGAGGTCCTTTAAAATTCCAACAAAAAGGCTAGTATACATTTCAGGGAGATGGATTAACTGGGACAGCAAAGAGGACACAATTCCTGATGAGCTGGGTCAGCAATGTATATAAAGAAGGTCCAAAAAATATACAGAGAGAGATTTTAAAAACTTTTAGAAACTGATGTGGTATAAAGTAAATTAAGCTGGGGTGGGGGTGTATTTCCTTTTTTTAAAAAACAAACATTAACACAGTCTTTGTAAATAAGGACAAAAATAAATATTTTGTGTTTGATCTGAAACTTAGGTGAATTAAAGGTTTCATGCTATTTTGCTAATATAAAGCATTTGACATCTACAGACATGGCAATATTAAAAATGAGAGTGTAAGTCTTCAGAAGCTACATGATATTGGTGGGGAAGAAGCATTTTGCAGTGAACAATGCTAAAAAAGTTCTCTGGCATTGAATAAAGTAAGGAAGAGCTCACCTGAACTCTGATGTAGCTTGTGAATCATCTCACTCTGATTTTCTATCAGATTTTATCTAGATGCCCCTTACAATCCAAAGCAACCGTTTGCGGCTTATCACCTTTATAGAGCTGCTCTCACAGGACTCATAGTCCTCCAAACTACTGTGACTGCATCTTGGTTCTTATAAACGTTACCTGACTATCTGCCTTCTTCTTAACAACAGCAATGGAAAGACAGAAGGGCAATATTCATTTTTGTTCCCAGACGATGCAAGCAAGAGGCAATTATAGCTGGCAGGCTTACTAAATGCTACTTGGGAGAAATTCTCACCTGCTGCATTAGGAGGAAGGGATGTCTCCGAGAGAGTAGAAAATACAAGAGATGATCAACTTGGAATTTTCCAGAAATATGTCATGGGATTCATCCTGGAAGGTCACTCCCCAAATTACTGTGTAATCACTTCTCAGATTCACAAGTAAAAGGACAGTCCAGTAAATGAAATACGTTGTGCAAAATTTAAACCTTCTCCTTTTCTATAAAAGCTAATCACAGCTTCCTCGGACAAAAGAGAAGACACAATAACAAGTGGACCTGGTGCAGCTCTAACAGTAGCCCGGGAGCATGCGATGACTTCTTTCATTGTTATTGCAGGTAATGGTGAATAACTCAACAGGTTAATGCAAGAGGAGAAAGGGGATTGCTCTGGGGACAGGGACTCAAGAAAAAAATCCTGCAATGAGTACAACACCCAGAAAGGAAGGATCTGACTAAATAAGCGTACATACACAGATAAGCCTACACATGTATACGTTCCAACTTTGAGCATGCAATCTAGGTATTTTAAATGTGCAGAGAAGCCAAGAATTTGGCTCTGTGTTGCAGATTTATAACTCCAAAGCTCTTGCTATCATTTTTTGTCTACTCAATTTACCTCCTCAGTCTTCATTAAGAAGAAAAAATAAAAGGGCAAAAAACCTGCTCTAACTTTACTTGAATGCAAAATGGATTCAATGAAACAGAGAAAGAATTACAGCTCTGAGCCAATTTCATTGGAAATCCTTTGCAAAAAATAGAAATAGCTAGATGTTATAATTTTAAAAAATATGCAATTTTCAGTTGGAAGTAATTCTTGTTACTAAAATTGCATTTTATTTTTAAGAAGGCCAAGAGAAACCACTAAAAGCTTGAAACAGAAGCAAAATATTTTGAGGATATCCAGCTTACCCTTAGTTCCACATCTGCCAATAAAGACTTTAATTCCAAATGGGAAGTTAAACTGCCAAGTAACCAAAGCATAATAATGCAATCACATTATACTCAAGCTTTCTGAACTGCTTATTCAAATGCTATAATTTGACTATGAAGAATGTCGAGTGTTGGAGAAAACAATGAGAGTCAGGTAACTTAGGTATTTAAACTGGAACTCTTACAGTGAAAATAAATTTGATATCACTGTGCAAGTAAAGCTACATATAAGCCCATAATATGCAAGTTACAAAATTGTATTATTTACAGGAAAACTTCACTCGCAAGCTCTCAGGTTAAGTATATCAATGAAGGCAAATAAATGCAAATGTAAATTTATAATAATTTTTAATGCAGAGCAGATCCAGAAAAAGAACTAAACCACTTGGCAGTTCACTGGTTTACAACTAAAGTACTCAGTCCTAATATAATGTTAGCCTCTTCTCATCTGTCTTTACCTCAGTGCTGCCCACCCAGTTGTTCCTGCTTTTAAAACTGATCAGCATGAAATAACACTGAATTATGTTATTTTTGTCAGCAAGAAAGTTAAATACTAAGTTTTTTTATTTTAATGGGGCCAAAGATTTAAGGAGAAGTGATTCCTCTATTTCCAGAGCCTTGCAAAGGCTTTTACTGGAAAACAGGCCTGAGCATTAGGCCAGCCAGTGCCCAGTACGATACCATCTTCACCAAAACTTCTCCAGGTGCAGAGGGGAATCTTGCAGGCCAAAAAAGCAGAAATCTGAACACCACTGGCAATGCACAGAAACACTTCCTTCCACACTGAATAGGCAGGTTCATTTAGTGATGGGAAGGTCCATAATGCTGCTGACACAGACTTTAACATTGTGTGATTGGCACTACACAGTGACAGAGCCTATTTACTAGGTGTTTCTCAGGCTCTTTCTTCAACCTAATTAGGAAATACCACCCACTAAGGGCTTGAAAAGTTTATTTTCATTGATGACTAGATTTTCTACACCTATTCTCTATCTGAAACTTCTAATAGCAAGGAGTCAGCAATTCAGCGTTAAATAAGCACTGCTGACCTGAATATATAAGAGCTAACATTTGTATCCTCCAGTGTAGAATGTGTAGAATGATATGTCTTAGCCCATTACAGTCACCAGGGTAGAAATGAAACGTTACACAAACACAACTATGAAAAATGAAAGCTTAGCTTTAAATGGGTGTGAAGCTGGAGAAGAAACCCTTGGAAGCTCCTTGTTAGAACTGTGCCAACAGTTGCAATGTTATTTTCCTGCCTACAGTGAAGTTTACTGTCTTTCTACATATTGTTAAAATCACCTTTGTCAGAAATAATAATCCCATAGACACATAAAAAAAATATTCTATAAAGTGAGACTTGTACAATTTGTAAAGGATCTGATTGTGCCAACTAGCAGGTATTTTCCCCACGTTCCCAGAGTCTCTGTCAAGTCTCTATCTCTCCCTGTGGCCCAACCAATCTGTTTGCCGTTACCACAATTTAGTACCTAGTTTCTGTCTGAAGTGACAGAAACTGTTTGTCACAGTGCTGTTAAGGCAAATGCTTTTAGGGAACGTACAAATCTCTCAGGTAAGCAGAGAGATGAGAATAAACGTGGCCCCCAGCTGCACAAATGCCGTGTTCCAAATTCATGCTTTGAGGGGGTAACCCTGAGGACACCGCCTAGCTTCAAAGAAAATGCCCGTGAGGAGCTGTGGGGGGAGTCTGTCCGGCTGTCTGTGCTTCATTCAAAGCATCCCAGTATCGCTGGTGATCCCGAAGCACTTCAGATTTCATTTCAGCTACGGTTACACAAAGACGTTATTCTAAACTTCATAACTGTCCTTCAAATTATATAAAAGAATAATCCTCAAGGCCATTATGCAAGAAGGAAGTCTATTTTCTTTATTTTGCTTTACACACTCGCTTTCCAGCTTTGATTTGCTTGATCAGGTTTGTTACTAAAGGTTGTCACAAATGAGAAACTGAAGTAACTGAGCTCTATTTGCATCCAAACAACTTCACTGCGGTGCGCAAAACTGAACTCGACAGTTTTCCTATTATTGATGCAACTGGTACCAGCAGTGGTGAGAGAAAAGGGGTGAGGGTGAGAGAGCAAGAGAGAGGAAGGAAATGTGTAAGGGAAAGTACAATGTCTGTAAGCTTGACTGGCATAAATGCTCTTCTCGCTTTCTTTCTGCTGTGTGAAGACTTGTTTTCACATAAACTACAGAATATTTCAGAGAATCTAATGTGATCTGACAGCTAATCTTAAATTGTGTCATTATATACAAAAGGGGAAAAAAAAAAAAACAACAGCCCACAGACACTATACTACCTATCAGACTTTGAGGAAGTTGTGTTTTCCCCCTCTTCTTTTCAAATCTAATATGCAACACAAGAATTCACTGAAAAGACTGCTTAACAATTTCTATGATCTTTCCTGAAATCCATCCTTTAGTAATGAATTGCTATTTCTGGTGCAATGGGTAAACACAGGGCCCTTTTCCCACGTTTTAGAGCATATTTATAGAGAGCGATCCCACTAGCACGTGAAGGATCACTCAAAGCATTCAGTCACACGCCACACAAATGCCCATAAGCACTGTGCCCCATGGCGTGCCAGAGTCACTTCCCCCTTAACTGCCTGGGGGGGAAACTGATTTCATAAACCAAAAAGCTCTTCCAAATACGTCCTTGCCTTCAATCCTACAGGTTTTTATTTCCAGAATCAAGGCAAAAGCTCTTCAAGGGATGTGGAGCGCAGTGACGGACGTTGCTGCTCTCGAGCACTGTGCCTGGTAACACCAGCAGTTCAAGAGCAAAGTTTGACAACTGGCAGCGAGACGAGCTAAGCCTCCTGGGGCTTACGACAACTTTACAAATGTTTTGGTGCCTAAGGTCCCAGGTCAAAATCTAAAAATTATCCTAACTTCTTGCCCACACTAAAATTGTAAAAGGCAGCATTTAAAAAATCCTTTCTTTAAAAACCTGCCTTTTTTATACATCTAAATTCAATGAAGTTTCAATAAGACTGATCAGACAAACAAACTCTAAAAACTTTGAAGATGGATTTTCTATTTCCAGAAGTACTTAAGCAGGATAGTAAATGGTAGTAAGTGGCATTTATGCACACCTAGAAGCTTGGATGCTTTTGCAAGCCCCCATTCAGCCACAACACGCATACAGCGAAGTATACACTCTAAGCATACACTTGAAATTTTCTTTCTTAAAGAATTACAGTCGGCTGGGATCTAGGCTATGCCTCCACTCTACACTTCATTGTGTGCAGGAAACCTAACATGGTATAAAGCAGCTCAAGTATTTGAAGCAGGCTCATTTATTGTCTCTTGCACTTTCAGGCATTTTGGAAAACGTTACCTCTAGCAACCATAATATACATTTTATTACTTTATTTCAATATCTGATTTTAAAAGCATTTTAGAAAATTATAGGGATTTTTACATAGACCTTTTGAAAGAGATTTTTTACATCAGAACTTTCTGGAATTGATTTTGCAGTCAAAACAACTCCCTTTTGGCAGAAAATGCTACTAAATACAGAGTATGCAAAGCTAAGCTAATACTAAACCAAGGGGTTTGCACATGATACTTGCACGTAATGTACATTTAAAGCCAGGCTAAGCAGAATGAGGAAGGTCTACAAATTAAACACCATTTTCACTAATATCATATAACAAGTAACTTTACTATCATAACCAGTCTTTGCTACCTAGGGTACTTGTTTATCAAAACATCCTCTTGTGCTAACCAGTTTTGAACACTCCTGTTGCAAAGATCCATTTCACTTCATGCCAAGTACTTGTAGGAGCTGTCACAACACAGCATACTAACGTCACAAATTCTGTTGTTCCTAAAAAACCTGATAGGCAGCATTATGAAACAGCATTCCTGTTTACTAACATTTTTTTAGAAAAGCTACAGCACAAAATACAAGCTGTTTTTTGCATAGCGCAAACATTTCTGAATGTAGTTCAGTCTCCAAGATAAGGCAAGACATTTTGCCTGTTTGCCAGCTTAATATTTTGCCGGCAGGAGATCTTCAGATCTGCTAGATTAACTTCTTTTAAACACAACTTTTTTCAGACTGCCCACAGGGATACATTTCATCTGCAACTAAAGGTGGAAATAAATCATAAAAATTGACCAGATACATGCTGTAGCTGACATATGGACTATACCCTAACCCATTCAGGTTTCCTCCGAGATGCATACGTTAACGTGTAAACTGCAGCACAGAGGTGATTTGCAGTCAGTCCTGCAGCACGCCAGCCTTTGTGCTTAGGTTTGATTTCTACAAAACCCACAGCACATAGGAGAGGACAGGGATGATAAATACGTAGTGTCCACCTCCACACAGAGACAGGACACAGCTGGAGAGCATCCTTCCCAGGAAGGCACTTTCTTCTAAACACAACCTTCTTCCTTCCATATGCTAACCCCACCATCCACCTCTGACTCTCCCTCAGGCATGGATTCCTACCTTTTGAGAAGCTTGGGTCGCCTACTACATTCAAAATAGGGACTGCTTAGATAAATGCCTCCTGTCATCTGTCACTGGAAGGCTCTACATTTCCTCAGGGCTTTATTATCTGGTTTGGGTTGTGTTTTAGAGGACACGGGGAGCAGTAATTGTTCACATATTTTTTCATTCTTTCTTCTTTCTTTTTTTTTTTTAAGAAACTGTACCTTAACACTACCCTCTTCTCAACCTCCCCTTTCCCTTTATACAAAAGAATAGTTCTGCTTATCCCTCTACCGTCCAACCCTAATGAATCTTAGAGATCCCCTTATATTTCAGCTCTCCCTAGGAACAGAAAAAGAGGAAAATAAGGGGATCCTGGTTGGGATCTGTGCTTACACCTTGCTTATATTCAAAACAAAAAGTAAACAACTCAAAAATTCCCCATGAAAAATCATGTGAAAGTCAATATTTCAGTATGCAATAGCAAAAATTGCACCCTCAGTAAGACTGCAGATGACACTAAGCTGGGTGGAAGTGTTGATCTGCTCGAGGGTAGGGAGGCTCTGCAGAGGAACCTGGACAGGCTGGATCGATGGGCCAAGGTCAGCTGTATGAGGTTCAACAAGACCAAGGGCTGGGTCCTGCACTTGGGTCACAACAACCCTATGCAATGCTACAGGCTCGGGGAAGAGCGTGCCTAGCAGAAAAGGACCTAGGGGTACTGTTTGACAGCCAGCTGAATATGAGCCCGCATTGTGCCCAGGTGGCCAAGAAGGCCAACAGCATCCTGGCTTGTATCAGAAATAGTGTGGCCAGCAAGAGCAGGGCAGTGATCCTGCCTCTGTACTCGGCACTGGTGAGGCCGCACCTCGAATACTGTGTTCAGTTTTGGGCCCCTCACTACAAGACAGATGTGGAGGTGCTGGAGCATATCTAGAGGAGAGCAACAAAGCTGGTGAGGGGTCTGGAGCACAAATCTTACGAGGAGTGGCTGAGGGAACTGGGCTTGTTTAGCCTGGAGAAGAGGAGGCTGAAGGGAGACCTTATCACATTCTACAACTACCTGAAAGGAGGTTGGCAGCAGGGTGGGTGTTGGTCTCTTCTCCCAAGTAACAAGCAATAGAATGAGAGGAAAGGGCCTCAAATTGCATCAGGGAGGTTTTCATTGGGTATTAGAAAAAAATTCTTTGCTGAAAGAGTGGTCAAGTATTGGAACAGGCTGCCTAGAGAGGTGGGGGATTCACCATCCCTGGAGGTGTTCAAAAAAGGTATAGATGTGGCACTTCAGGACATGGTTTAGTAGGCATGGTGGTGTTGGGTTGACAGTTGGACTTGATGATTTTGCAGGTCTTTTCCAACCTTAATGATTGATTCTATAAGACATTTTAGTATGCCTAGGGTCTAACAAGGTCTATTAAAAGGGTCTAACAAGGTGCCTACAAAATCTCAGTTTTCTTTTATCACTTTGTAACTATAACTTTGGCACTTATATATATACACACACATTATGAGACACCGTAACTGTAAACAGAACCTCAGAAAAAAACCCCAAAACAACACCAATGAACCTGATCTAAGGTAGTCAAAGTTTGTTCACTAAGTAGTGATTCATTATAATTTGTCAGTACCTAAAAAGCACAGTTTATCACTCTGCCAGCCAGCTCTAACTTATTTTCCAATAGCAGTGGCAACAACTCTATTTTGAATATATTTCTTTTCCTTTGATAACCCTACATATGAACTTGCACAGCGACATAATTGTAAGGAACAAAGGATGAAATATCCAGACTATATGTTTAAACAAAGAGGTGATGTTAAGACGTATTTCTGTGAAGAATACTGGGCACTAACCTGTCTTACTAGAGAGAAAGAACAATTTAGAGTCAGTCTAATCCCACAAGAAATATACTATGCTAGATTGTGGTCTTCAGCTTGCAAGGAGGGGAAGTATTTTAATGCAGTAAAAGGAATGTAAGCCGTAATGAAAGCAGTGAGAACTTGGTAAAATAGCACACTTTCTGAATCAGAGGTATGAATTTTATACAATAAAGCCTGTGATTTTAAAAATACTTGACAAAGCTGTTCTTTGAGGTTATTCGGATAGCTCATCTAAAACGTACTCTCTTCACCAACATTAAGCCAGAAAAACAAGCTAAATATGTCAAGTAAATTATGCAGAGTGATCCAGTCACTTGTGGTGAGATCCAAAAGATACTTAAAGGTTGTGACATTGAACATGGTAACAGATGCTGAGAACCAAGCTCCTGGAGCAGAAACCACAGCCCGAACTTGGGCATCTAAAGTTATTATAAAGTCGGTGGAGAAAAAGAAGTTGCTTAAAAGTAGCTCAGAACAGGAACCCCTAAGCAGCCCATGTGAAACACTCAGAGGAGGAGAATGTCTTAAATCTTTTCCATTTAAGGTGACTAAACTGGATGGCAGAGACATCCAAAATGGTAAGATTGCAATCCTCATTGTCCAACAGCTGCTCTGTTACAGATTACAATTGTCAGATTGACACTTATATTTTGTTTATTGCATTTAGGCAATACATCTAAATCATCAGAACATGCTCCACCATTTATTTTGCTAAATGGGTGCAAGCTAGAGGGAGGAAGCAAGAATACAGCTGTTTTGCTATCCCCCACAATTATGCCATGCACCAGTACAGAGTGGGCACTGAGTAGATAGAAAGCAGCTCTGCAGAAAAGGACTTCAGGGTCCTGGTGGACAACAAGCAAACAGTAGTCAGAGCATGCTCCAGCAGGGATGAAGGCCAACCACATACTGAGCTGCAATAGTGAACCCAGAAGGTTAAGGGAAGTGATTCCTCCTATCCAGTCAGCACTGGTGAGACCACTGCTGTGTGAGACCACCCAGTTTTGGGCTTCCAACAGTAAGACAGACATGTATCTACTGAAGCAAGGCCACTGGATGGCCACTGGAACCAGGGTCTGGAATACCATGACGTATGAGAAGAAGCTGAGAGAACAGGGTTTGGTCAGCCATAAAAGGAGTCTCATGGCTGTCTAAAACTACCTAATGCCAGGTGCAGAAAAGATGGAGAACATAACAACACACAGATTATTATACATAGACTGAGGTATGTAAATTCTTCCTACATATTTTTTGTGGATATGAACATACTTCTGAATATTCAGCTACTTCTCAATTCACCAGTAGTTCTTCTCTCCCTACTGCCTTGAGCACTTCATCATTCTCTGCTGGAAGTACCACTGCCTAATGCTGTCCATCACTAGAGACGACAGACACTTAAGACTCCACACACTTAATGTTCTTTCCAAAAAGAAAATTATACTCAACTAAAATTCCGGACTGGAAAAATCCAAAGCCACTTATCCTCTGGCCATCTGCTTACCTTGTCATTTCTCTCTCATTCTGTCTTCCTTATTTCCTTATGTCTCTAATGATTTCTACTATGTGAGTACATAAAAGTAGATAAAAACTAAGGGTTAACCATTCAATAGCTTATATTCTGTACTGAATTGCTAATAGTGAATATAAACTCAAGTACTGTGATTAGTTTACCAGTTAATATGAGCACATATACCATATGTAACCATCACAATAAACTCAGATAACTGTTTAAAATATGGCACTTTAAATAAGTTCAGAGTGTCAAATAATAGATTAATTTACACACTGCTGAAATATCGCTAGGATGCAAAAATATTCCTCTTCTCTCTCTTACCTGAACAACAGAAAAATAATAAAGCAAAGACATAAAACCCTAACTGAATAAAGCTTTTTGGTTTGTCATTTTTAAATCTGCAATTACCTGAATCCTTTCTAAAATAAAATTAGTAATATATACATTTTTATACAATTTTTTTTACAGGTTTCAAACTGTAAGTGTGAATACAGTTTCATTCTTACAAAAAAAAAAAGAACTGCTAGATAAACACTGGATGTGTTTAAGAGAGATACAGTGTAGTAGTATTATCTCAAATGTGAAAAAGTGAATTATTAATCTACAGTGTAGTGTTTCATAACCATGATAAAACACTACTTTTAAAAAATAAAATGCTTAGACTTTTGCAGAAATTAGTTTAATATATCATGCCACAGAAACAATATAGTCAAGCCGCAGTATTTATGAAAAAAAAAAGGCAAGTGAATCTGTAATTCTCAAACAGTGGCAAAAAAAAAATGAACAGGCTGAACTGAAAAATATATCTGACATGTCTTAGAACCTGAAAAATTTGGAGATATAAATTGTATTTTAACATGGGCAGGTTTTGTTGGCAAATCTTGCAAGAGGTTGACTAATGCTCCAGCTGGTATCAATGACAGAGCCCTCATTGATTCCAAGAAACTGCTCCCATTCAGAGAAGCAAAATGCTTTCCTAACCCACGGGAATATCTTAAATTCTTTCACGACCATGCACAAAAATAGAAAGAAACAAATGGAAAAGAAAACCATGGCTCCCTTTGCTTTTCTCTGCATACTTAATACAGTCATTTTTCCCAAATCTCCTTCCAAGTGAGTTTAATGGGAAGAAAACTCGGCAAAACCAGTAAATATTTTAAAAAGTTCACAGAAAACTCAATTATACTGTATTACACATACAAAAGTACCAGAAAACCAAGTCTAAAATCCATCACACTAAGCCCATGTCCAAAATGGACATCCCGCGTCATTCTCCAACAGTCACTGGACACCTTACCTAGCTCATGATGGTTGAAGTTAACAAAAGCATTCAAGAGAGGCAAACCTAGATTCTTCCTAGCACCTATAAATCCTATAATTTATGAACTTATCTCCTTCCATTATGACTTCTGATCATAGAAAAGGCAACCAGAGATTGTAGCCATAAGAACCTTGGAAAGCAATCATGCTATTATTAGCATGATAATTACTTACGCTCATCTGAGAATGGTAAAACACTCATGAATGAACAAAGACAGAAAAGCAAATCAACATGTCACATAAGCCAGCAGAGTCAACATAATGATTTATTTCACAGTTTTCCCTGGCAAGGAATGCCTTCTTTTAACACACTTAGGTTTTGAAATTGATGACTCAAAGGCTTTCTCCACTACTAACTGCTGTCAACCAAGCCTCAATAATTTAGCACTGGTCTGTCATATGACTCTGACAAGTAATGTTTGATCTTCATCATCCCGTCACAGGATGCCATGCGACATGATGAATTGGCAATAATATGCTAAGATGTTAAGAAATGACAAACACTTCCCTCTGTCTCAAGTCCAAAGGATCTATAACATGATAGTGCACAAAAAGATGTCATCTAAAAATATGGAAGAAAGAATACAGCTACAGAGTCAACTCATAGTTGACAAAGACAGTGCCGTTTTCTCTGGTGCAGGGCTGTATACCACATGGAAGTACAGCTCTGCACAGGGATCAAAAATAACGCACGTGATAAAGTTCTGGAGTTTTTATCTGACAGGGTAAGTTCTTTCCACAAGTCTAAATTGCTCTGTTTTCAGAGTTATGGCTGCTAAAGCCAAAATGTGAGACTGAACCATGAAAGAAAATTACCTGACTCCTGAAAAACCGTGAAAATTTCACACCCAGAGGAGCCATCTAACCATGAGGAAGGAAATATATTGTGGTGGGGACAGGGAAGAAGAGGAGTTATTAGACTTTTTTCTAGTTGTTTTGTTATGTACTAAAGTCTTCTTCACTGGTAAAGCCAATGCATTTTGAGCTTTCCCACCTCATTTCCTAGTTTCTAGATCTTTTAACCCCCCTCCCTTAAAAGACCATGCATTTCAGAAGAAATTCTTCTCCATTATTGAATCTTACTTTTTTTTTTTTTTTAATTTCTAAACTGCCTATTTCCATAGCTGATAAAATCCAGGATATTAGAAAAGCAGATCTATTTCACTGAGCTAAATTTTATGCTGTTGTGGCTCTGCAAGATAACAGTCTGTTCAAGATTTACAAGAGGCAATGACAAGCCTTTTCTTTAAATTATTGTGGCAGATTAGGATTTCCGCTTGAGTATTTCTATTTCATAGTCTATATTCAGTGCCTCTATCTAATTATTCAAACAACTGGTGCATATTGTGCAACAGAGATGTACACCTCCACGAATCATTAGTTACATATATACACCCTAACACACCATGAGCTCAAAATGAATTTAAACAAAATTGTTAAAAGATATGCCATTTTATGTGTGATGGCAACATCACAGTAAACCACATTAAGCTGGTATTCAAATGGATGTATTAAAAACAGTTCAACATGCAGAATTGCTTGACTGGACGCTTATGGTGCTTCTGTAGAGCTAATCCAGCCAAGGCAGAAAATTATTATTCATTTAATCCAAGCAGCTAAGCATAAGGTAATATAATGAGGAAGCTCTGCTAGCAGGCTACTTAACATTTCTTCCTTGAAGCACTGAAACCCCTATTAAATTTCGGTACTAAGACACTCAAGAAAAAAATCTAAATCTAAATCTAAGCACCTTATGATTAACTGGTGCTTGCTAGAAAAGGCACCGAAATATCAACTGTACTGGCATGGCAGAGGAAGGCTTTAACAAACAAATAAAAGAAACCTGCAACAAGAGTGACCACATTTAGTCTGCATGCACAGGCAAAGGTCAAATACAATTTTCTCCTATACCCTTCATGCAACAATAAAGATTGTTTTTTTATTGCTTTCTTGTAATGCCCAGTATTACTGACCTAAGGCCTCGCTTCTTTAAAGTGTACAATTCTTGTAGCCAGGGGTGTCTTTTTCAGGAAGCCTTTTGGGGCAGCATTATATTAATTCACTATTACTGCATAAGGCCCTCCTCACAGATGAAAGGAGTTGGTGGAGGCTGCAAACTAATGGGAGAAAAGCAGAAAACACAGGTTTGTTGACAGGAAAGCTAATTCATAATGAGTCATCTTCAGCTATGATTACTAAATGATTAACTTTTGTCTTCAACTTTCAGCAATCCATTTTGAAGGACATAAACCTGGTCAGGACAGGTCCTCAGCTGAAGTAGCTTGCTATCATCTCTCTGACTTGTGTGTATTCATGCCATTACAGGGTTTGAAACTGTATGTATTTTATTGATATTGAAACATTTTCCCTGTTAGAGAATCCCCCAGTGATGCATTTGCTGTAATGCTAGACTAACTACCAGCTCTCCAGTGCCCCAGGGGTCACCCTCAAACACAGCCATCCCAGGGCTGCTGAAGTTTTGGTGGTCCACCCACTTTTGACTGGACACCTGTGAAATGAAGCAGTTTTGATCAACAGCTGGACAAAAGTAGCAAGGGCAAAATATTAGTTTTGTACGGCCACCTGCAAATGGAGAGGAAGTACACAAGAAAACAGAAGAGATCCCAAGGCATCACAGCTTGTTCAGCTAACCCTCTAAAAATTCAGCTGCTTGTTCCTATCTTCTCAAACCCATAAACCTCTGGCATAAGATGATTTTCTATTTAAGACTCACGTTGGCACTTTCTGTCTCAGTACTTGCCAGGAACACCAGCAAAAAGATAGTCTCACCACATTTCAGCTTTTCTGATTGTCATCCCAGCTAGAAAGCAGCTTAGCATGAGACAGAGCAGTTTTAGATTTTTTAAAGAATCAATTTTACCAATTTTTCTCAGAAACATATGACAGAGATAGGGCATTCCATTTTTCCATCCTAAACACCAGCTAAATAAAAGGATCTAGTGACGTGACAAGGAATTCCTCAAACGGGATGGGACAGCAGGAACACAAAAAAGATGGAAAAAAGAGTGAAGTTACTTCCACCGCTCCATCTCTACCAGGCATATCCTCAACTGCTGCGCCAAGCTCCCATTTGTTGTAGCAGACTAAACTCTGCAGGCAGAGTTTCACTACTATGTGCTCTTCAGGAAAAAAAAAAAAAAGAACAAAAAAAAGAGGGGGAAAAGGAAAAAAAAATAAATAAGGCAGAACAGTTTAATACCAACTTGACTTCAAAAAGGAATTATCATTTCTAAACAGGACAAGAATCTGTAATTGCATTATCTGCTACACAATGGTATCCAGTTTTGCATTATCTTGTTCTTTCTGCAGTGAGCAGGCAAACTTCCATGCTTCAGTAACAGGCTCATAAAAAGTGCCTGATGGACTGCAGAAGGTATTTCTACTGCCCCAGAAAATTACATAAATCAAATGCTGAGTGATTGCCACTTTCCAGCTAAATGCTATTATAAATAACTGTTTGTATGGCCTTATCATTTTTTTCTACCTGTCAACTGCTGATAAAGAGTCACTCCCTAAATCACAGTAATTTCCTTTTAGCTGTCAGAAAGGAGATTTAATATGGTGATAAAGAAATAGATGAAAAAAGTGTGCTTTACTTTTTAAGAGAGTTGTATAATTTTGTGTAGTGGTTTCAAAAGCATTGTGCTTTCTTTTTTTAGTTCATGTCCAAACAATGGCACTAGTTTATTGTGACATATGATATCCTCTTGGAAAACTTTGATATAAATAACTTGATAAAGTTTCTTCTCCCCACTCAAACTCAGCACAAAAACTTTAGTCCAGAAATAATGTCCATTATCGGGCTGCTTTCAGAATTTTTAAAGTAGAATCACAACATCACTCACTTTTAATTTTATTGGAATTCTCATTCAAAGCTGAATATGCTTCCTCATCTGTTGTAATATCACATAGATTATCTTAATGCAATTTATTCCGAGTACCTGAAAACACAGATACTGTCAGAGACACAAGGATTCACACATTCACATCTAATATCATAATAGTATGAATTGTACAGACTAACGTGTGAATGGCAGAATAAACATATAGAATCATAGAATCGTTTAAGTTGGAAAAGACCTTTAAGATCATCAGATCCAACTGTTAACCTAACCCTGCCATCCCACCACTAAACCATGGCCCTAAGCACCTCGTCTGCCCAGCTTTTAAATACCTCCAGGGAGGAGGACTCTACCACCTTCCTCGGCAGTCCATTCCAGAGCCTGACAACCTTTTTGGTGAAAAAATTTTTCCTAATGTCTAACCTAAACCTGCCCTGGCACAACTTCAGACCATTTCCCCTTGTCCTATCGCCCATTATCAGGGGGAAGAGGCCGACCCCCACCTCACTATAGCCTCCTTTCAGGCAGTTGTAGAGGGTGATAAGGTCTCCCCTCAGCCTCCTCTTCTCCAGGCTAAACAAACCCAGTTTCCTCAGCCACTCCTCATCAGACTTGTGCTCCAGACCCCTCACCAGCTTTGTGGCTCTCCTCTGGACATAGATTTCGGGGGTAAAAATTAGGTAGGATATGTAAGATTTGAATGGAAGAATTAAAGTCATGCTCACTAGTCTAGTTTCACTTCTACATTCTCACATGCCATCATGCAGATAGCAGTAACTGATAGTGTAGAAGCTGGTTATTTTTTCCATCCCCCAAAATAATATTATTTTTAAATTTAACAATACTTTTCAAAGAAAAATTAATTACATTATGGACTGAAAATTGCAAATAGAAAGAGGAGACCCTTCAAACTGTCATTACCAAAAATGAATACACACAAATATTGTATTAGTCAAGAGTTTTAAACAGAGGAAGTGATATATTTCTACATGTAAATAATACCTTTGAGCTGCAATCATCCTTTGGTAGCACTGAAACAGCGTATGTAATTGCTAAAGTAAACAGATTTTTTTCAAGAGCTTTCCTGCTTATGTTTACTATCCAATTTTACTGAGATTAATTTCACAAAACCAGAATTTTTATGTGGCAATATCTGCAGGGGTATGCAGTCATCAGTTTGCATAATGATATTTTAGTAGATAGAAGAATAGCTCTAAGAGTCTTACAAAGAAATACAGCTCAGCCTTTTAAAAAAATGTGCACAAAAGAAAACAAAAAATTTAATCCGGAATATATTAATCTTCATTTCCTCCCTTTTCTGAGGGATGAAAATAGAAATTTTCAACCACGAAAGTTATTTTCAATTTTTCAATGAATAAAATGCTTCTCTTGGGGAATTCTCAGAATGAAAATATTCATCCTCCCAAAACACAACTTTTTGTGTCTGGCTTCATACTTAGAAATGAAAATAGTTCAGTATTGCTGTGGCAGACACAAACAGCAGTGATATCCTGGGGTGTTCCAGGTGGGAGTGCTGGGGTGGTTAAAGTGTCTATTTCATATTAACTTCTTTTCAAATCTCATTTTTTCCCCCAAAATTTCACATATAATATATGAAAACACAGTTATCACCTGGCTTTCACACCTGCATTTGGAAATGATGGACAACTGGTTTCAACGTACACCTTCATTCTCAGTAATTCATTATACCCAATGCCGGCTTATAAACCAGTTTTTCTTGCAGTGTCTTCCTTCACTTCAGATATACTCCCCCTCCTTACAGCCAGGAGGTGATGTATGGCAGAGGGCAGCCAGGCAAACTCTGGGTTTATGAGGACATTTTCACTACTGACTTCCCAGGTGAACCATTTCAGTCATGAAAGAAGGTTAAATGAACTGACAGATCCCAACAGGCAGAGGTAAGGGCAACATATGTCTTTCCAACCTGTTCCTGCTCAAACCGTTTTTGTCCTTCCAGCATCCCTCAGCTTTATGGGATACAGAGTTCTTACAAAACTTCTTCCTTTGACAAATTATCTTCTTTCCTGGCATAGGGTCAGTGTTCTTGTTGGCCCCATGATGCTGAGAAAGATATATTGACCCGCCTTCTAGTGTTTTTTAAAACATAGTTTTTCATCACAAAGGAGTCACCAGCCATCAATTTAACCAAGTAGATACCACAGAATGTATCTGAAGAGGCAATCTTTCAGTGTATAGAATTTATTGGTATTTTTTATTGATGGCACCAACATAAATTTGAGCTAGGGCATGAAAATAAAAATCAAATGTTACAACAGCTCTTCTATTTCATTGTCCTTGTAAAACCATTCAGATTTAGTATTTAGGCATTCGTGGTAATGAGTATGATTCCCATTGGACTTAATTGACTTCACAGACCTGAATAGTAAGTGACCAAAATATGTGTGGCTATAACGTATGTTTAGTAAAGATTTTCCTGGCAGGCTGAGGAACAGTGCTTTCAATTCTGTTCTAGATTCTGTCAGCACTCTACTGTTTCTAGTCACTTCTATCCAACAGCCATAATAAACATTTTTCTAAGCAGAAAATAAATTGCAGATTTAAACCAGACGTCCCTCTGAGAACAAAGGACAATAAGGAAAAGGGCCAAAGCTGGATGGATATGAACAGTACTGTTCGTTGCTTTTGTTCTTTCAGTTTTCTGGATGTTTACTAAATTCCTGAGAATTACAAGAGAGAAGTGTGCCCTGTTACTTTTCCACACTAAAATAAATGAAGAGTCTCACATCAAACTCATTGTTGCTTTTCAGAACAATAACTATTTTTTTCCTTATTTTGCAGTGTTTCCTTTTCATTCCTTTCCTCCTAATGCTAGAAAATATTTTACAATTTCTGAATTCAATGCTGTAGCAATTTTCTGTATTTTAATATCGTGCCACACGAAGCATAGGGTCCATATTATTTTCCATAACATCAATTTAATGTTATTTTTTTTAAAAAAAAACCCACTCTGCCAAAAGAATAAAGGCTTCTCATGCCATCAAAAGACTACAGACATGATTAAAATGCTCCTTTAAACAAATACTTTGGTCGGATATGCTTTGTAGTACTTCAAGGATAACCTGATATTTGAAACAACCATTTGAAATGGCTGACTCTGTCTTTGCTTTTCCTGTCATTCAAATGATGCAGCATGCATCCATTCCATAATCTTTTGGGAAAGGTCTTTTTGAGCCATGTTAAAGAACATACAATTGCTGCACTCTTAGAGCATTTCGTAATTACTAATGCCATGATGAGGCTTACTTCCCTCTTCAAGTTTAAGTATCCAAAGGTTTATTAAAATAAAATAAAAGCTACCATAATGTCAGATTATTAAAAGGAAGGCAAAAAGAAAGACAGCAAAACAAGTTTAAAGTAATACATTAAAAAAGCCGGATAGTCCTCAAGTTCACTGTATCCATCTGTCATTAGTAAGGCATAGGTACTGTGGGCTAATTAAATGTTAATGAAATATAAATAATCTGCTGGTCTCAAAGCATTAGCTAAGGAGCAGTAACTGCACAACAGCTGCTGTGGCTCACCGAAAGTGCTCATGTCAGCACCTCGAACAACATCTAAAATCTGGCTTTAGAACATCTGAATGAAATAATAATGACTTCTTCATGTAACTCATTTCAGAGGACCTGCAATTATTTTTGCTTAAGACAGAGGTGAAAGGTCCAAGTGATAGCAACAAAAGCTGAAGAGTTTCACAGAGCAATACAATTAAATATGAGATTTTTCATCTGCTGTTTTGTTAAAATCTTTTTAAGTAAAGCACAGTGTCTGTAAAAGCAGTACTGTATTAAGATGCTAATGATATCGATAAAAGAAACTCCTGCCAGAAATATTAATGTTAGATACACAAAAGCTTTACTCCTCTTCCATAGCATCACAGTCAAACAGCACCTTGGACAAAGATAAGATTTAAGCTCGCTCCCCATTTAAAGCCTGATTTTTATGCACGAACTTCGTCCTAGCCAGAAAGAAGTCTTACATCTTGTCACGGTCCAGCTGGAGACAATGAGAAAAGACAGAAGGGGTGGAATGGCAACTGAAACATCATGCACACAACATGCAGGAAGCTGAGCTAGAGCTTGAGGTAGATCACAGAATTGTGCCAAGAACGAAACACACCACACCTTATCCATAGCAAGCAACTTAAAAGACCAACCCCAATAACCTCATGTTTAAATTGTATCCTTAAAATGGAAGTCTTTCTCAGGAATGGCAGAGGTGTTCCCTCAGCTCAGGCTGCGTGCACTCTTTACAGCCTCCATCTGCAAGCTAGCGACATGGGGGTTAGGCAGCTAACCTTAGATCTTTGGAAGATCTAATATGGGCAGAGTTCAGATGGTCCAAGACAGGTGCCTGTGTGCTCTTAGATAAAGAGAGATGCCATCTACAAGGAGGGGATTATGAACATCTTGCTTGAAGACCTGAGGTGTCGTAAGTTAAAGAGAATGACTGTCCTCAAGAACCTCCAGTTCATGATGAGACAAACCCCTTTCCTCCTAACATTTGGTCAACTATTTCACTTCATCCCAAGTCAGTCCCAAGTTATCGAACCACTTCTCTCCATCTTTAAACCTGCTTGTGCAACAGCAAAAGAGTAAAGAACATTTCGGGTTCTGTTGGGATGCAATATATTTGGTAAAACCACCTTTGGTTTGAGTGTTGCGTGCCAGAATTTATAGCTGCCAACTATCCCATGTACCCCCTGCCTCCAGGTCTCCACGGAAAGCAAAGCAAGGCAATGGTTGGAAACTGCCAGCCTTCCAAGCCTTCAGTTTCCACTCCTGACGGCCAGAGGACTGTAATTTCCCCACTGCCTAGACACAGGCTGTGAGATGGAGCTCAGGCCCTTCCTGCCAAGGCTGAATCAACAGAAGCCCTGTCACCAAACTACTTGAAAATTAGCAGATCCATCATTACCCGCATGTTTACAGAGACAGACAGAAAATTAAGTATAAATCACTCCACAAAAAATTCAGCATGCAAGAGCAATGCAGGTGTTCCTATGTGCACACAAACACACATCACCATGCATTATAAAAACACACCTAACAACTAGAAAAGGTTATCGATCAATGATTTCTGGGGAACTTCTAAGCAACCTGTAAATACAGGGCTGATGTTTGAAGCTGTTCGTATCAGTGCTGTATCAAAAAAAAAGGATTTCCACTCCATACCAAAACCCATTCACCCCAAAGATACACACCATGACTGCAAAGATGTAATATTTTTTTAAGACGTACAGCAAAAACATTCTTAACAATACAGAGCAACAGTACAGAAACTCTCTTTGCTAAATGCCAACAGAGATAAAGTCCATCTGACACAAACTGTGATTCTGAAACTATAAGGGAAACGTTTTACTCTGCTGTGGAATAATTTGGCATCTCTCCAGCAAGGAAGAAAATCGCTGGAAATGAGTTGAGAAGCTCAATAATCAGTATGCTAGTCACATCCATCCCTTTCAAATAACGCAAAGGAAAATGAAACAAACTACAATGTTACAAAGAGACAATGTCAAAACCAATTAAAAATTTCACGTTCTTTGGTATTGCAAAATCAGGGGAGTTCTTGTTATAATCTATACAGTAGTAGTAATTCCACTTACTATAGACATAGCACATCAGTGTTTGTAAAATCCCTTTCTACTGGGTGGGCAAATGCATAAACACTGGCATTTGTCATATAGGAAGCCTGCAATTCTGTGCTCAGAAAAAAAAAAACAAACAACAAATCAAATACTGCTTTTGAACCGTTAGTCAAGAATTTTCCAGCAACTTCTTGCATTTGGAAAATACAAGCTCTTTTCAGCTCCTCAACTGAGATGATTACAGACATCATCAGACAGTGTGTGCGGTGCGTGTCCACTGTCAGAAATATGGTCACCATTTCAAAGAATCTGATTTTTAATTAGAATGGGTCAAACATTTTCCCAGCATATCTAAATTCATGCTGCCTGTGCTAGTATTGAAACTGTATTCTTCATCTAGCAAAACCATTTTTCCAAATGAATTGTCCTGGTTTCGGCTGGGATAGAGTTAATTTTCTTCCTAGTAGCTAGCATAGTGCTGTGTTTTGGATTTAGGATGAGAAGAATCTTGACAGCACACTGATGTTTTTAGTTGTTGCTAAGTAGCACTCAGACTACTCAAGGACTTTTTCAGCTTCTCCTGCTTGGCCAGGTGCATAACAAGCTGGGAGGGAGCACAGCCAGGACAGCTGACCCAAACTGACCAAAGAGCTATTCCATACCATATAACGTCATGCTCGTGGGGGGGAAGTGATCGGACGGGGTGAGAGTGATCGCTGCTCGGGACGGGCTGGGCATCAGTCTGCAGGTGATGAGCATCGCTTCTTTTGTGTATTCTATATATATTCTCTTCCCAATATCATTATTATTATTGTTATTCTTTTCTCTTATTAAACTGTCTATCTCAACCCACGGATCTTACTTTTCTTTCCAATTCTATCCCCCATCCCACTAAGGGATGGGGGGAGTGAGTGAGCAGCTTTGTAGTGCTTAGTTGCCAGCCGGGTTAAACCATGACAGAATCCAGGATCTTCCTAACTGAATAGCAAACATGAAGCGCACTGTACCACTTAGCTCACTGCTGAACTGAAATTGCCTTTAGACTGAAACCTATGGACTAAGCAACACCAAAGCAACTCACACAGGGATTCAGGATGGGAAGCAAGGAATGTCACATCTAACCGAAACCGCAGGGAGAATAAGGTAATCACTGTGGAACTAACCAAAATTAAGTTTGGCCAGGACAGGAGGATTTTTCCCCATGGGATCTTTAATGACCGCAAATGGTCAGAACCATGATTTTACACTTCATTCACAAGCAAGCACCTCAAGACTCTGAGCCCTTAAGATTTCAGTTTACAACTAAGTTGTAGAACGACACCTGCTAAATCACCAGCATTGAGCTCCTTTTCTTTAGGGATGCCTTGCCTTAGTACACACCCAACCACAATCATTTCAAGTCAAACAGGACAGTATCATTAGTCATTATGGCAAAAAAAGTAGAAGAAAATCTTGTTTATAGTGTGCTTTATATTACAACTTAGGTAGTCCTAAAACCCATTATTAGGTGATACACTCATTCCAGATTTCAAAATATGTTGTTATTACAAAAAAGATGAAACATAATGGAATATTACTGTTATCTTCAAAGTCCTCCTACTTAACTTGGGGGAAACACAAAGAGATTTCAAGCTTTTATCAATTTATTTTTTTTTAACGTTTAGATCATATCTTTAATCTTTTGAATATGCCACCATGGTGTCTTTGCTTCTTTTTAAGCTTTTGTCCACATGCAAGGAAGCAATTAAGGAGGACTTTTTTTGTGTGCAACTGCAAATAGGTAGGTTTAATCAGAGTCACTCACTTATACCACCAGTTTCTCTGATGGAAGACATATTCAAGAATGCATTAGCCTTCACATTGAGCAATATCTATGGACCATTAAAAAAAATACCCATCACACTTACTTCTGTAGAGAAAAGGCAAGAAAACAGGTAATGTCTGTGTTTTAATTTCACTCTATAAATTCTCAGAAAACTCCAAAAGCTTTCCTAACCTTTCCTACAAAAGGAGCCAATAAGGAAAGTCATCACAGACATGACAGGTGTGAAGCTTTCATTTATTTTCTTAAAGTATGGTGAAAAAACATTTTGTCCAGCACTCTGGAAGCCAGAAACTGACTTTTAGCTTTTTACCTCTCAACTTGCAATCTGACCTCAGACTTTGACACTTCGCTTTGCAATTAAATGAGTCCAGCATATTAGACTAAAACATTTATCCTCTGATTAAGAAACAAATCATCTTGAAAACAGGATCCTCTCTATTGTAATTGTGTGGGGTTTTTTCCTCCCTCCCTCCCTGAGATGTTGTAAGATTCCTTGATAGGTCACCACTGGAGACTGAATCCTAGATGCACATCACGAAGCTCCAATGCCCGTTCTGAAAGGATGATACCAGGCAATTTCCAAGGAGAGACAGGTTCCTACATCTTAATATGTTGTCTCATCGTTAATAAACAAAAAATACTTTCTGCATGATCACTACATACTCCAGAAGCAGGGCCTTCAAAAGCAGCACTGGAGTAGACTGGAAACCCCTTTTGCAGTATTTATCCTGACAAGATGGCTGAAGGCACATTTAACTGATGAGCTGGTGTTCCAAACTCCATCCATACTCAGCATTCAGTTTCTGTGCCATACTCAGCACGGAAATTTGAATGTGAGCACCAAATAGTTTAAAGCAATATATACAAATATACTTGAGAATACAGTGACAAAGTCTCAGTATTTTCTGTAGAACCTCAGCTGGTCTAATTACTGCTCATTAATTCATGCAGAAAATAGAAAGTTATCTAGTCTACACTCTCTTTCTCCAAAATACATATTTTAAACAAGTCTCTATTAACAAAACTTTTCCCCTTCTCTGCCCATGTCGTGGGTTTATCAGCATTCTTAGCTGTATTTCACTGGTGTGTTTTAGACTTAGAGGCAAGGCAAAACTTAACTATATTGCTGATATACGGCTGGTGCCATGAAGTCACATGTGGATAGGAGCAAGAAGAACCCCAGCCAGCAACTCAGACCCAAACCGGGTGTATCATGACATAAAGTGCTGTATAAAACAGCACATAGTGTCACGTGAAGAGACAGGACACAGGTATTTATAAAAGCCACATTAAGGCAACCTTTCACTCCAAAGTTGTTGACTGACTGCACCTAATTTACAGAAGTATTTTAATCAGTTAATAGTAATAATAACAAAAGCACCGCCGAACTGGGGGCCTCCTGCAGCTCTTGAGGTATTTTTTGTTACTCTCTTCCTTTTGCCAGGCTGAAGAGTAACTGAAGAGTCTGTTTAAAAAAACATGACAGAGGCCTTCAATAGTCTTTTCTTTTACAGCACTAAAGCTTGTAGCTTCCTTCCTTACTATTAGGAACTACATGGCAACATGAAGGAAAGTACCATAAGAAAACTTTAAATACCAGCCTACTGTGAGATTAATAAACCACAGAAATCTGACATTACTGCAGATTCAGAGCATTAATTCCTTCAGGCAAAGCTTTAAAAAACATATTCCATAAAGGTATCGACAAAATACTTCATTTGGTTTGGAGGAAAGGGGTGGCATCAACTGTTGACTTCAGAAGTACCTGTATTTCCTAAAATACTAACCCACCTGTACAATGTATTTTTTTTGTATTTTAAAATAATTTTAACAGAAATTATTATTGAAAAAACCCCAGTATTTCCAGTCAACACTTTAGGATCTGCAGAGTATCAGCATGGCTCCCACAGCTCTGCCAGCATGCCTGCTGTGTTACAACGTCCTGCTGTGCTGTCCCCAAGAATCTCCTGCATCACCACAACCCAGCTACCACAACTGCTCTCATCCACTTGTCCACAGCATCTACATCCTTCAGCATTTGCTACAAATTTAGCTTCCATACCCCATACGAATGGTTGCTGCCCAGTATAATTCATTTCCTAGGCTTCTCTGGGAATCCATCCTATCATTTGGCAAGGAATGCAGCCCTCCTTCTGACTCCTATCATGAATCGAGATTATAGTTCAGGGAACAGAGTGTATGCTTTCATACAGAATATTTTGAAATATGAAAGCCAATATGTTGACCTTCAAGCAAAACACTATCGTTGGCATTTTTTGTAAATTGCAACAATATACATCTGTAAATCAAGATTAAATTTAATTCCCATTACAAATCATAGATATCAGTGTATGATAAATATCCATTCAACAGTAAAAAACTCTAGTGTCACAATCCTTTTAACCACCAGGGTCCTCACTGCAAACTTAACAACAGCTGGTGCAATTTCACAGCATCAGTCTTTTTCACATACCCACCATGGCAGAAGCTCCGGTAAGGCTGTTACTGTCGCGATGGGGGTCCACCAGGACAAAAGCACGGGTTGCATGTGTACATTTCACTTCCACCCCCACGCTCCCAGACATGCACTGTAACTCCTTTTAGGCCCAGTGACATGATGACCTGTATGTGCTAAGTTTACCTCATTCCCTTCTGCGAAAACCTACACCAAGATCAACAGTTCAGCTAAAAAGATTTGACTTTCTAAAACGGATGATGCCTTCAAAGGACAAAACATCAACTGAACAATTCTGGACAGATGTATAAGTAGTGTTACACTCTTTGCAGACAGGTAAATGAGCTTATGCTATGCGTAATCTGTGCATATTTGTAAAATAGGTATTGTAAATAAAATTCACACAATCTTAAATTTTAGCAATGTATCCTGGCCAGATGAGGAGGAGCTGAGAGGCAGGGTGTGTGAAGTGAGTCCAGAGTGAACCTGGACAAATGGGCACTGAAGTAACTGTATAAGGGTTTCTAGCACCTAAGACTGCCAGGCCTCTGAACCTGGGTTTTAAATGTGAAAAGATGGTGGGCAGCAGCGACAGTTGCGGTTACCTTGAATGTAACCGTAGGCAGAGGTGAGAGTAAGGAGTTTACACAAACTACACGTGTGATGGGCAATGCGATCTGGTGGCAAAACCATGATTTAGGACAGCCATAAAAGTTAAAACACATAGCTTACATCTATGATTGGCATAACTTCAAACAAGAGGTCTGTGTATGGGAACTGGGACCTATGCATTGCAAGGGGCATGAAAAACTAGCCAATATAAAAACTAGCTCATTCTCATCTTCAGTAAGGTTTTACTGTCTGGAGGTAAAGATCCAGCTACACATTTGCAGTGAGAAGACAGCTTGAAAATAGCCGTGTTAGAAGGGAATATCAAGGGCTCAGTGATATATTTTATGACAAAGCTTGGGACTTTTAATTCACTTTTGCTTGACTAGCAAGTACCTTCAATTGCACATGCCAATGTGCACTACTGTTCATTAAAGTAATATTAAATTGCCTGGCAATACCATATTTTTTCATTTATAGAACTTTGCAGTACTACAGAAATATCGAGGCAACATAAGAATGCAGTATAATATATGATACAAATACAAATTTAAGAGCAATAAAATGTTTCAATAACAAAATGAAGCTTCTTGCCTAATCACAGATTTGACAGTGAAAAAAGTAATGGTTTATTTATCTTGTCTAATGTTAATCTTTGTTGATATTCCCTAAGGTCAAATATATCCACATGAGCTTATGTTTTTATATGAAATTATGATTATTGCACAGGAGATGATTTTTTACATCACTTTCATAAGGGAAAAGAGAGAGGCCAATTTGATTCTCAATCACTCAAGTGAATCTTCAACGGTTTCCACTGCATTGCATATATATGAAGATAAAAGCAGAATTTACACCAAGGCGTTTTATCTGTGTAGGCATATGCATGCCTGGCATCTAAAAAGGCAGAAACTGTTCTTCACATGATGAATCTCCTCATCATACACACACAACTTCTAAACTCAAGATATACAAACTTGTAAATATTAATTTTCTATTAGGTGTTAGTCACAAATCAGAACAAAACATATACAGGTTTCCAGAGACTCTATCTGCTTACATCGTTCATCATCACTTTGGCTTTGAACATCCTAAATATGTATTGCCCTGCTCAGAAAAAACAAGTAATTCTGGAGAAAGAACAAGTTTGGGTTTTTTTTCCTGGAGCTACGTTAGGTTATACAGCTTATCATTTCAAATGAATGGAAAGAAAATGGTGGATTTCCACAAAACTCTTCCCTCAAAATTCTTCTGATGGACTGAGGAACCCTACAGCAAATGCACAATACCCTCATGAAAGCAGGTAAGCAAGCTAAAGGTGTTGCATCATAAGAACCAACTTACATCGGCTGGACAAAGGGCACTAAAAAGCATCTGAAAGCAGCTTTTTCCAGTGTAACATTTTTATAGGTATCATATACCATATAAAAATCCTATGCAAAACTAATGAGGTTTTTATATTTTGCTATGTTGGCAAATGACTTCTCTGTTCCCCAGATCTTGCACACTACAGCATACTAACAATACTAAAATCTTTCAAAGGGAACATTTTAACACAACTCTGTTCTTGCATGGCGATATAAGCCAAGTAAGATTTTTTTTTTCCTTAATGTGTTTATAATAAAAAGCTCACAACGTGAGAAAATTGAGATTTAAAGCAATATTGTTGAGCATTAAACTGCATGAGTTCACTGGAACAAGCTGAAAAAGTATCTTAACACAATCACTTTGCTTCAGCTAGCACCTCATGAATTCCGGATTAAAAAAAACCAACAATCAAACAAACAAAATCCCAAACTCCAGAAAGACATTCATTTCTAGCTTGGCAATGACAATGGGTATCCTTTTTTGCTCCCAACCACATATCAATTCTATAAATGAAATTATATATTTTTATTTACTTGTGCAGCAACATTTTAGGAACTTCTATTTGTGCAGTTACTGCCAAGCACATTGGACATCAACTAAAGTCTTGACTAGGTCATCATAAATGAACTATACGACAGAAAAATTTGTAAGAGTGATAGATCTACCCTTCACAAAACATGGCAAAGACAATGTGATAGCTACAGCTCCTCTACCACCACTATTTTAGAAGCGGAAATACAGACTAAAGTGAAATTAATTCCAGAGGAGGATGAGGAAAAAAAAGCAGCCATAACTCACCCCTGCAACAACCCAAGACTTTATTACAATGATTTTTCTGCAGTTATTTGAGTAAATCAAATACACTAGGGAGTTCAGCAAATTAAATGACTGATGGCCTAACTAGTAAAGGGGAGGTCTCTGGCCTAATAACAAACTGTCTCTGTCGGGATTGCTTTTTGGTTTTGTCTGCATATTGTTGAACACACTGCATAAAAATGAAGAACAGGAAATTTTAAGCCACATAATGTGGCTTCTTAGCAACTTAAAGAAAACCCAAAACATATTTAATACTGCCAAAATAGCTTTGACTAATAAAAACTTGAGTCTTTTATTATCTGCCTAATAGGATGCCATGGAAGGTTCCTTAGAGGAAACCTAGAAGGATTATCCCTAACATTAAG
>NW_009259035.1:2513324-2523247 GCF_000687185.1 Egretta garzetta | reverse complement strand
AGCTTAGCAGGAATAAATATTCCCTCAGGTTATGTTCTTAGAATATGCCAAATACAGATTATGAGACTGCAGAATAAAATCTGGATTTTATTCTGAAAAAAAAAATCAGCCTTAAACCGCCTGAAAAAAGATTCCATTATTTGGGTTAAAAGTATCACTATAATTCTAAGAGAAAAAGATGGGATTCCATTCCCTGTTGCGCCCTTTGGAAAAACTGCATAAATCATGCTTTTATAAATTATATATACAATCAGTGAGTTCCCAAGAAAGTCCCACCACAAAGTAAAATAGATATTAAAGGAAGATATTAAGCTTTTAAAACCGTAGCAGTATCTAGTATAGTTCTAAATGCTTATCTCAAAACTGAGTTAATACAAAGGCTTTGGTTTTGGCTGATGCTTTCTGTACAGAGACATTCTTTCCCACCACAGCATTCTATTAATTTTAGAAATTCATTGGTACTGGAATCAACAATTCAGTGTTAATTAAAGTCATCTGTACAATTTATTCCCGGTGTAGATGAAGCTCTAGGATTAGACATCTAACAATACCTCCGGCTCCTTAGATCCCCCATAGTACTGCTATTCTGTCGCTTAACTAGGTTTGCTCATTCCTGCATTGTAATAAACAGAGATTAGATCTGTTTCGCACTCAGACCACCACATTTAATTACGCATAAATGCTTCGTCCTCTGCCCACAGGTATGCATGGGTAACTCCCATTCAGCTGAGCCACTGATTTCAACTCCCATTGACCAATTTCCTTTTATTTGAAGAACAAAACAATGACCAACAGTTCAAGTCTGTATGAGGCAGAGGTGAATTTAATGTGCGGTGAATATGAACACTATTTCAGAGAAGATTTTGATCTAGAGTGACTAAAAGACACTTAGAATTTTAATGTCACAGCATTTTTAAAAGTGAAGAATTTTATTTCATAAAAGATGTACCCCTGAACTGTCAGCATCTTTTTTTTTTTTAACAGAAAAGGTGAATGTTTCCACTGTAACAGCAAATACACATGTAGCTTTTTGAGTTTCCACTGTATGGAATTGTATCCATACGCTAAGATTTGGCCTGACTTGACTCAACAGTTCTGTGGTTCTCTTCCAAACAGTAACATGAAAAATCAGCTACAGGAACACTGTTGTGGACAGCTGTGCTATCATGAGTTCATACAGGATCAACAAGTATGTTTAATCCAGAATTCAGCAGGTAGGTAAGGAGATAAGGACAGATAAGGAGATTTAGCAGCTAGATAAGGAGTCTACTTTCACTGATTTTTCTTTTTAAAAATGTCCTCATCTTCTGTTTTCAGCCTGTATACCAAAATTCCTACTGAGCTGAGATCTTATTTTAATGATTACTCAGATTTGTTCATAGTTGAGATTTATGTTAATGGTTGTTCCTAATGAGTTGAGATTTGTTTTAATGATTGTCACAGAAGGATTAGTTTTACACAGGAAATATAAAGAAAAGATGTGAAGAGAGTTGGACTCTATTGGTTATTCTGTTTTGTTATTAAGGGTGCTGACTTTGACAGGGATGCGTTCTTAAAAAAATCCCACTTCTTAGTAACACCCACTGTAGCATGCTAAGTTTTCTACATATTTGTTCAGCACTTCAAAATCCATGAAAATGAATGTTTGAGAACAGTAAATACTGTTAACAACAAGTTGTGCTATACCTTGTAGCCTGAAAACTTATTAATTGTCCTAAACCACATCAGTTACCACGTCCTCACCAAAGCCTCTCCTTGAAACTCAAAGCTATAAATCAGCTATGTAGTGCTTGGCTAGGGATTAGGACTGTGAGGGCAAAAAGCTCCTGAAGCAGATTTACCATTAAAAAAACCCTTTTATTCTATTGATAGTGGTTATGCTTTAGCAAGTTTCTGCTTCATTCCCTTGCTCCAGACATTCACTCCTTTCTCTCAGTTGTCTGCTTTCTGTTTCTGCTCCTGAGTGATGCTGCAGCAAGTAGATGGGTGGTTGTATCCTAATTTCAAGGTGAGGCTGGGATGAGGGAGATGGTGGAATAAGGAAGGCATGAACCTGACTTTTTTATCACCCATACCTGAGAATAACTATGGTGTAAGTAGATACCACACAAACTCTGAACACCATTAAGAGTTTTCAATTTCTAGTTTGAGAAAAATGTGCAAGTATGTAGAATTCTTTCCCTGAAAGTTCTGGTAGACTTTGAGACTGCAGGTTAAACCTCCCTCGGTGCTGGAAGGCTTCAGCGCAGTGCCAAAGCACGACGAACAAGGTTTGGAGCCTGCAGAAGGTGACACTTGCCTGGGAAAGCTTCTGCTACTAATTGATTCAACTAGAATACCGGGAATAACTTCTTTACTTTTTCTAAATGTGATTTGGAATCTTTATCCATCAGAAGTGGTTAAGAACCAGATTAAGCATCCCCATCTGGAAGAAGAAAGATCTTAAGTATCTAATAACCAATACTCAGTTAGACATTCATTACCCTGAAAGATTTCAGTCTTCCCTAGTGAAATCACTATGGGTAGCAAATGGATTTACAAGTATCATTAATATCCAAAGTGAATTTTAAATGTGCATGTAATGAAGGACAGAAAAGGTAAGAGATCACAGAATTTAACAGTTAAAACAGCACAAGAGGTTTTTTTCGCTCTACAGTCTTAACCTCAAAAGAAAGAAATAGTTTAAATTATTCAAAATTAAAACATAGTCCGCTCTTTACAAGGACACAGCCTTCACCTGTTTGAATTACAGCTTTGTCCTTTCTATCTTCCCACTGAACAGTTGAAAATTTCTGACTAGTTCTGTTGGAAACAAAAATGCCTTTATCTTTAATTTCTGGTTTTCTTTCCATTTTCAGTACTTATTTTCCTAAAGTTCTTTAAACATTACTATGCCAAAGTACTTATATTTACATTTCACAGACATATATCATGCCAGTTTGCTTTACTGAATGAAAGAACACTGGATAAAACAGCATAAGCTTGCCACAAAGACTTATGCACAGGCTTAAATTTCAATGGACCAGTTATTTGCTTAAATTTGAATAAGTATGCAGATCTTCATAGCACTGTAGTTGAATTTTTAAAATATATTAACTTCATTATGATACTTTCAGACTTCAGATAAAAGTGTGTTTATGGTAAGTTACATTCTCTGCAAAACTCAGTAAATCAAAATTGGTGACTTTCAGACATGGGAGTAATACAGAAGAGAATTTTCAAATCTTCTTCTTCTATATCTAGTTTTTCTCACTTTTCAGTGGGGGATTTGAGCATCAAAACTATATGAATCCAATTGGCTCCCATGAACTTAGTTGACTTTGTAATGTTCTAATACACATATCCATTGTATTTTAGCAAAAAAACCCCACCAACAAAAAAACCCCAGTTTCCACGATGAGAGTGAAAATCAATGGCTACTTGATTTCAAAAGGTACTATTCATACATGGTAAAGGCCCCATTTTACAAGCACACATATGTATAAGGACACATGTTCTCTACTAGTTTTTGGAAGTCAGAGCAGCAGCAATACTCATGGGCAGTACAAATTACTGGGCAAAAGCACTCAGCAGAATGCAGTATCTGGCACTTTATCATTAAATACAAAGACCTTTTAATGTCAGGAAATTTAGTCTACAAAGCAAATCTCAGCTGTGCAACTGCTTTACCACTGTATTTGCATTAATATAAGAAGTGGGAAGGGAGATTGTAATTAGTCTTTTGAAGACAGTATAACAGCTACCACATTTTATACTTATCTAGCTATGTAACTCACGGTTTAAAGTTCCTACTTTTAACTACCTTAGCTCATCACTATCTGGAGGAAGTAGTAACCTCAGGATAGGTATGATCTTCAATCAAAATTTTTTAAATTTTGGCTGACCCAAGGTTTTTTCTTTATTTTTGCTTCGGCAGATGGATAAAGCCATTGTGAACTAAATTTTAAAAAATACAGCCTTTGACCAATATGTGTTGTGATGTGCTCATACAGCCACCAATATGCATCCAGGGTGACAGATCTTTAGAACAGACATGAATTTTTCATAGGTGTGCTTGAATGAACAAGTTTATCCCTGTGTCATCAATATACAATGGGATTCATAACCCCAAGAAACTTGAGTAGACGGCAAGACAGCAAATCTGCTTTCTGCTCATCAGCATTCATAGCATAGACAGGGCTGAAGTGCATTTTTTCTGCAGCAGTCCTGATCACAAAATATATATATGCCTGTTAGAAAAGAATGTCTGAATGTAAGCAAGTACAGATTCAAGATTAGATGCCTCACAAAACATAACAGCTCTATCAAAATGGTCTACAACTAACCCCTCTTGTAATAAAATCATGATGATTGAACAACAATTAGCATGTGTTCACCCGTGCACCATCAACATCCAAGAACATTTATATGACGCATTAATCAGTATAATAGATATAAAATATCAAGTTCTTTCCCTCCAATATCAATGAAGAATCTATAGAAAGACGGCTACAACATAAAAAAAAAAAAAAATCTAGACGATATTTGCTAAAAGCATCCCAAACACTGATCAACTGTAACAACCCCAAAACACCCTTTAAAAATAATTAATTTGCTTTCAGTTCCAGGTAGCTAGTTGGCGCTATGTAACTATTTACTTATGCCAACAGTGATATGCAGATATACTCCAATCAATTTAGGTAACATTTCATTCAAGCTAAAATGCTCATTTTTTTCCAGTAAAACTAACAAGTGAACAAGAAAATACTAAGTTAACTGTTGTTGTTAGGGTCCAAGGAAGGTTGCTCAGCAGCTATTTTAGGTTTCTTGTCATGGCACTGTATTGAACCACTGACACCTACAGGCATAGTTGCATATATTAATTCTTCAAGAAATATCTCTGCAGCTTCTCTGTTATGAGACAAGACACCTCTGAGGATAAGCAATGGAACTGCCTTGGACAGCCTGATTTATTGGCAAGGTACATGGGAATCCGATGTGGATGGCACAGACATCCAATTTTGCGTGAAGTATTTCTCCACGTTCTCCACAATGAAAATGCAACAAACGAGCAGATTAAATTCCTTCTTCATTACCAGGAGTTCCCTAGGCCTGTGTCATTATTCTGGTTTTAGCGTAGTATAAAGAAAATGCAGGCAACAAAATTGACCCTTATGAACCTCATATATGGACAAGTAAAGAACCCCCAAAGATACATTGCTTATATGTAGTCCTTAATAGATTTGAAATTTTGCCGACCTCCAATAGCTACTGGTTTGAAGATAATCACAGAGAAGTGTGATGTATTATTAAGAAAATTCATTTATAATCTCTGCTCTGGTGACTTTATTTCAGTATATACAATAAGGAGGATATATTTGGAAAATATTTTAAAAAGTGTTCAGGGTCTGGGGAAAATTAGTTCAGAATTAAGGAAAACTGCTTCCTTCACCCAAGTCAGGCTAACTTTAAGCAAACTGCAGCATAGAAAAGTAACTCTGACTATCACACAAGCATACATATGAAAAACAAATAACTATTTTAAAGACAAGATTAAAAAGCCCAAATTAATTAGCTGGTCGCATAACAATGACTCTCCCAGACCTTCCACAGAAGTATGCTTCCTCCATAACCAGTGCCAGCAAAAACAGCACACAAAAGCAAGCTTTCTCAAAGTTCCATTTTGCCCTTTACTCACTTTGCAAAAGTTGTTGAAGAAAACAGGTAAATGTGGCAAATCAGGCCAATGCCACCCATAAGAATAATGGATACAAGGCCGCTTTTACTTCATCGAAAAGAAACTAATCATTTTATGATATATCGAGTGCCCAAAAATCACTGGAGTACCTGTAACGCCATTTAATGAAGCCTCAGTGATGGCTAAGCTTGAGTTAGCTTTCTCCAACCCAAGTGAGGAAAGCAATCTATAAAAATGTACTCATTATCTTCTCATGTCTAAACCTAGACTTCTTGTCTGTATTTTATTACTTTTTTTGACATGTTCTGAGGTCATCTTTGAAGCAGCTGTCAACAGGCAGAGAAAAACAGCCCTTGCTTTCTGTCAATGCTACAAAAGGTATTCTGCTGCGGAGGCTGTGGCACAGCCGGGGTGAGCACTGCCTGTACTCGCTGCTCTGTTCCCTGGTTATCAGCGATACCACCAGGCCAGACGATGGCAAACAGGGCTCAAACAGCTACTGCTGAGCCTAAACTCATTTCAGTTCTGTTAGCAATTTGTCTGCAGGCAGTACAGCAGATTTGTCTCAATTCCCATTAAAGGCAATTTCATCAGGTTTTCAATACGGCTTTGAACAGGCTCCGGATGGTAATGAAGCAGCACACAATAATCATGGCAGCTATACGTTTGGAACGTATGGCCTCTGCAACAGTGGGAATTTCACAGAGGAGTACTAACAGAGATCAGCACAAAACCATCTACAACACGACTTATCAGCTTTACAGCCCCCAAATCCTCCTCCTTCATGGAGGAGGATGTCAAGGTCAATGAATATTTGGGAAGTTGAGAAGGCTACTGACCTCAATTGTACCCAGAATTATCTCTCCCTAGTAGTTTTCTATTCATTCATTCTTGACAGCAATTTGGAGTTAGATTGAAAAATTTAAGGTTATTAAATGATCTAAAGAAATGACTGTGGGTGAAAGTGAAAGGCAATTGTATAGAGATGTGTCGTCTTTCCCCAAAATGCAGAATCCAGAAAATTTCAGTTTATAACACTGTGGCTGCAAGATACAAAACACTTCCTCGCTTTTTAAAGCTGACATATAAGAAAACAGAAACTGCACACACAAACATAGTAAAGGTCCCAAACATGCAAAACCTGAGTCTAATTCTAGAGACTTTTCCCTCACTTGTGATTGCAGACATAGATGTCAGTTAGTCCTGGGTCTCTCAATAAGGACACAGAAGCATTTTCCACAGCAATACAGTCTTTCTTTTTTCTCATGTACAACTGTGAAAAATGCTGCATATCAATCTCATAATAAATATTACCTCAAAATGGAAAAAAAAAAAAAAGTTGAGGCTTTTAAGTATATATCCTCAGTTCCCCTAAACATGTGCTTCTCAATGTACAGTACTCTTACTTCAAGTACTAAAAATAAAAAAGCTGTTTGGTACTTTGCAGTGAAAGGTAGGCACTCGCACTTTACAAGTAAGCAGAGAAAATTAGATAACATATTTAGCAGAGTTTACATAACTGCTGGCTTGTAGTTCAATGTCAACACATTCCCATATCTGGAGTTTGAAAGAGATACACAGAAATAATGCAGTACTGTTTAATACATGTTTAAATAATAGTTGGTAGTACATCTTCCAGACAGTTTATTTCTTTTAAAAAAAGAAATCAAAGAACCTTCTCCTTTATAAATTCATTGTCCTGTCATGAAAGTAAGCCTGCTAATTGTCTTCAGCTACAGTTTCCTTTACTCCAAGGAACCATATTTCAGATGTTCCCAATTCTTGCAGGTTGTGCCAGTTTCAGTACAGGACTCAGCATTCCTGATGATTAAGCTTTTAAAGCTTCAATAGACAGATAAACACCTCTGATTTAGATTAATTGTAAAAGACACTTTAAATGCTTTTATTTAATATTTGCTCCACTGCAAACTTGATGTTATAAAAATTCTCCCTGTCTGACATTCCTTCTTTTAACAAACATAAAATTAAAAATTAAGGTACAGATGACAACACGAAGAGCTAAAACAAAAAAAAAAAAAAAAGGTTAACGCCTGGCTTAGCAATATTATTAAGTATAATGTGCGTAATTTGGCTGCGCAATCCTATTTGAAAGCACTTAAGCTTTAGTGAAATACAGAACTGATAATTTTCACTACCTCTTCCCCTTCTAGCTTATGCATTCATTATTTCCAGGTTAAGAGGAAAAAGAGAAAAGTATGCCAGAGAAAGTGTGAAGCTATAGTACAGATGCTGTGATCTAAGTAAGATTTATGAGATAGGATTAGATCTCTTGTAAACGACCCTAGAAATAAAATAACGCATCCATGCTGCTCTTTCATTCACTAATCCTCTTTGCAAAGCACTTTTTTCTACACAACTCAAAATCCCTAACTCCAAAAATTAGTGGCAAGAAAAATGGGGGGAAAGCAGGGAGAGGGAACACAAAAACACTGACCTATTGTAAAGAGATATTTAAAAGCTTTTGGTTCAAACATTGCATATTATTTAGTCTTTTCCTTGGAAACCTTTCATAGCTTCTTTGACTCAGAACAACATAATTTCTCTTGTATACACACAGTGGTTTGTAATGATGAAAAAAAACCCTTTCTTTAACTGTTCCCATAGTAACGAAATCCATTCTATTATATGTATTTCATTGTTGCCTTTTCAAGTATAATCTATTATCGTAGCTGGAGTCCGTGCGTTCTGCTGCCATCTAAATTATGAATTCCCTGAAGTCTATCAGGCATTCATTATAAATTCAAGTTTGCTTTCAATAATGTGGAATTTAAAGCATTTAGCTTATTTTATTATGTCCTATCACATTAAAAAAATAATTCAGGAGTAAGTATGTAGATAGCACAAAGCTGGAAGCATTAAATATTATTTTGAACAGGTGAATTTTAGTCATTTCAACTTTAAATATGAGGATAAACAAGCCTTGCTAGAGCTCATATCAAAATTCTCTACCTGAATAGGGATATGACTCCTTTCTAAGACTTTCTGAACTATGGCTCAGCTTTGTGATTCATTTCTGTAACGTACTTGGACTGAATTCCAAGTTCTCTATGCGCATTCCTGGTTTTAGGTGACATCTTTAAAAAACAGAAGTAATTTCTGGGAGAACAAATGAAGAATGATGATTTGCCCACTTAAGTTTTCTTAAATAAAATAATCTGTTTTGCTTCAGCACTGTATTTATTCTCTGAATTTTAATGGCAGTGTATAGTTTTAAACCACAGCACAGTTGAAGAGTAGAGAACTTGGAAACAACTACGAATAGTATTTACTATTACACATCACACTTGCATTACTCCATTTCAATTCCATCTGCTATTAAAGTAAAATACATTTTGTATGTTATTTTTATGCATATTTGCTCCCACAATGCCAGCACAGGATTCAGAAAGTAATATGGTAACCTACTTCTGAACACTTGTGCTTTCTCACTGACCCACAAATGCTATTCTCTAGCTCCTCCGTTAGTTATTCCAAATAGAGTGCACTGTCCCTTGGACAAGAAACTGAGGGGGGCGTTATTCACCTATGGAAGTACACGGCATGTTTTAGAGTGCTGTAACACACTTTGTCAGAACTGACAATAAATAGTTAACATAGCAATGTTTATCTAGGACATTTAATTTTTTCCAGTCAAAAATATAACTTTTATTTATACAGGTCCAGATAAGGAATAGAAAAATAAGACTACAGCATTGGATTAGGATGAAAATAAGACTAGAAAATGAGGCTCAAAATACAGCCTCATAAATAGCTGGCCATTGTAGGACAAAATAACTTGGCATCACCTTATCACTTAGTTCATCTGTCAAGAAGGACTTCTGTTTCTCCTTTTCTGGCTTTAAACTGTGCACAAGAGACATTTAGATTGATGCAATCAAAACTACAAGAAGTGGATTTTAAAATAAAGGAATGCTTTTCATTCTTGGTTCCCATAACATTTATTTCAGGTTGTTTTGTGGTTCTGCTTTGAGGGCTCTGCCACCTCTGCTCCTACTCCTTCCAGGAGAGATGAGTCCTTTTCAACTCAGTATCTTCCAAAGTAGTAACCTGGGCACATACTAAAATTATATATCATAGAATCATAGAATGTTTTGGGTTGGAAGGGACCCCTAGAGGTCATCTAGTCCAACCCCCCTGCAGGGAGCAGGGACACCGCTAACTAGATCAGGCTGCTCAGAGTCCTGTCCAACCTGGCCTTGAATGTTTCCAGGGATGGGGCCTCCAC
>NW_009259035.1:2481036-2512991 GCF_000687185.1 Egretta garzetta | reverse complement strand
TCATGTCCAGCTTTTCATCCACCAGCACCCCCAAGTCCCTCTCGGCAGGGCTGCTCTCGATCCTTTCTTCCCCCAGCCTGTACTGATACCGAGGACCTCATGAGGTTCACACAGGCCCACCTCTCCAGCCTGTCCAGGTCTCTCTGGATGACATCCCGTCCTTCTGGTGTGTCAACCGCACCACTCAGCTTGGTGTCATCCGCAAACTTGCTGAGGGTGCACTCGATCTCGCTGTCTAAGTCATTGATGAAAACGTTAAACAGCACCGGTCCCAGTATGGACCCCTGAGGGACACCACTCGTCACCGGTCTCCATCCAGACATCGAGCCATTGACCACTACCCTCTGGACACAACCATCCAGCCAGTTCCTTATCCACCGAACAGTCCACCCATCAAATCCATAGCTCTCCAATTTAGAGAGAAGGATATTGTGGGGGACCGTGTCAAAGGCTTTGCAGAAGTCCAGATAGATGACGTCTGTTGGTTTTCCCTTGTCCACTGATGCTGTCACACCATCATAGAAAGTCACTAGGTTCGTCAGGCAGATGTATATTATACAAAAGGATATAATAAAAGATAACTAGAAGTGGGACTGGAATACTCCTGAAAAATCAATACTAAAAAGTTTGAATAAAGGGTGGGGGATGGAGGAGCAGGTCAGTACAACAGTTAGATGAACATTACCATACTTTTGGGTGAATACCCTAGAGCATTTCTGTATAAACAAACAAACAGACAGATAGATAGATAGTTTTACCAAGAGTACAGATTATAAGCATGACTGATTAAAAAAATAGGAAAGTTTACCTCAAAGCTACCCCTCTTTTTCCCCTGCCTGTGCTTCCCAGGATTTTTCCTAATAGCTCACCCCCTCTAATCTCTTATCCATGTTTCCCTCCTACTACTTGTCTTGCTCATCCCAGGAACCCTCCTGGGATCTGGAAGATTTGCTGAACATATAAAACAGCTGATCTTGGAGCAACAAAGGGAGAGAGCTGCAGATTGTAGCCTATGTCATAGTCTGATGTATACATACCTGCTTCTGAAAAAGCTACCTCACAGTTATGATTCAAGCACTGGCCTCTTTTTCTTTCCCTGCTTCTCTTTTTTTGAGAAATTTATTAAAGCTGTACACAAGCTGATGTTGTGGGCTGCTGCAGTGGAAGCTCTGAATCTCGCTTATGAATAGGTGGATATATTCGCAATACATGCTTTTATCTATTTAATCAATGTAGCAGCAGCGAATATTTTTCACATGCCACAAAAGCTACACACTACTCCATTTTGTAATGATAAAGAAAGGATTAAAATACTAAAAGCAAAACAATTTGTAATCAAAACAATTGGACTTAAATCCTAACATATCCACAAAGACATAGTAAATTAACCTGGCACGGGAAGCGCATTAAATACTTAAAGATATAGCACAGGAAAAGAAAAACAAAAAATATTCTTCCCTCAGGAATATCAGTAAACTTTTTACATGTTGTTGACTGTGGGTACTACTGATAAAAAACAGCTTGGCCAGTTGATCTCCTTAGGATAACACAGCTTAACCCTGCTCCCGAAGCACAGGAAGAACGACTTCTATTTGTAATCGCTTCAATACGTATGGATAATTTTTGCAGCATTCAGCTATCTTAAATTCACCGTTGCTTGGTATAATATTTTGTATTTACAGCTTAATTTTATTGCCATATAATTGCAAATTTATATCTCAGTCCAACTGCACCAATGCTCCATGTGTTCTAATGCGCTGATGCAGTGTCCTTTCACTTTTATCTCCTCTGCTTCCTACCTCCCCATTTCCCAGCTTACTTTTTTGGGGTGGTTTTTTTTTTGTGTTTGTTTGTTTGGTTTTTTTTTAATGCTGTAGGTGTCTTGTATCTCCCATACGGTGGCCAACACAGCCACCATATTGACTGGAAAAAGCCAGGAGGGAGAAGAGAAAAAGAAAGAGCAATAGTACCCACTTCACCTTTTTAGCTATAGCCTTCCATCTCCGCTACCAGTAAATCCATGCAAGTAAATCCCAACGTATTCAATACTCAATAGGCTTTGGTTGGTCACTAAAATCCCTGCTCCCAGGGCTATTTATAAGTACATTGAAAATGTATGTACAGAAGTAAGAGGGATATTGCCTCCATATTTTCGTTACCTCCAGGAAAAAATAAACAACAACAAAAAAGGAACTGGAACTGGGGGTAAGGAGACTGTTATTAAGATTATTTCTGTCCTTTCTCTAATATCTCTTTTTTTACTCTGCAAAACAGAGCAAAACTTGCTCTTAGAAATACTAATATTTAGATTATGCACACTTCTGGAACATCTTTCCCCCCATTTAGTTTTGCAAAACAAAAAGCAAAATCCCACTGATTGTATGTGAAATATAGCATGCAGGTATGTATATTTTTTCATATAATTCATTCCCTGTAGGATGCAGGTAATATCTCAGCTTGAAACCCCATGAAGCACTTTCTATATTTTTAAGCAGTACGCTGATTGAACTTAGCCTGCTCCAGCAGTATTCCTATTTAAGTCACAATAACATGACTCAGAGAGTATATTTTCTAAAAAAATTAACTCTAACACAGCCACAGCACAGCATGATGGGGTTTTGGAATGTTCTGCAAAATACATGGTTTAGAAAAATCCTCAATAAAACCAATAACAGCACCATCACAACACTTGTTTTTCACTGATCAGATTCAAAAGGATACCGAAAGTATTTTAACTGGAAGCATACAATGAGCTATAAAACAGCACAGTGTAGACCAATAGCTATACCATGCAATCATAAATGCAAATCTATCCGGTTTTTCCCTGACATCCCTCCTTTCCCCCACCTTCCAGTGACAGTAAGAAATTACCAAGAAATGCTGCTCTTTGTTATGCTTCAGAGATGTTATTAAATTACTGTGAAACAAATACATCTCTGCTACGTACTTGATCTGTTTTTTCTAGTTTTAATCTACAATGCATTTGTCTAACCAAATTAAGTACTTCACAATCCTAGTACTACACATACAAGCATATTTCCTTCATATTTGTTTTCCATTTTATGATGCTTTAATTGTTCACAAGTAATAACATAGTTTTATATTTCAGCTGCAATTATGCTTTGAAATCTAATTTGTAAGAACTGAGGTTGTACTTTACTACAAACACCCCAGACTTCTAAATTACAAACCCAATTATCCCCTGGTCCTTTCGCCCCCACCACCCCCCACTACCCCTTTAGCATTTAGAGAAGGGTTCCTCAGACTGATGTTTCTGCTGCACAAATGAACAGACCTAAACCTGCCTTAATTTCCTTGTGAGATGATAAAAATACAACCACTGGCTGCGATTACAGTTTAGCAACAGCAGATGCTTTTACATACCAAAAAGTATAATTCTGTTTCTGGTTAACTAAGACTAAGCAGTTAATTTTGTGCAAGCTTGAGTCAAAGAAGTCAAGTTTAACAAATACTTTTGCTCCAGTTTTACAGCGATATAATTTCTGTATCCTGTCAAGATTTTGGACATACTAGCATACAAGAAAAAAAGAATAAATGGGCATAGCTGGCACTTCTCTCTTTCTCCCCACTTGAATTAAATGGTCTTTCTCCCAAAGATCTCAGTTCTGTACTTTAAAAGCCTGTTCCTTTGGTGGTAGATTCTCAGTAGGGAAACCCAGGCATTGAGGTTAACCATGGGATTTAACATTGCCTTCCCAATTACTGCAGCATGCTACAAGAATTGCTTATTGAAATACAAATTTAACAACTACTATACAACATAAGTGCATATGAACTAACTTACACTTAAGACTATAATAAAAATGGCTTTTTTGAAATTAGGAAAGAGACCAGACAGTAAGACTGCAGCGTTTGTTTTGAGGTTTCATTGCACTGCCCTGAAATAAAGTTCCTCCAGCCCCTTGAATAAGTACCTGCTAAACAAAAACTTTAGACCTCCTTTAACACATGAAGCTGAGGGAGTAACGATGCTAGTTCTGAGTGTCTATGTTGGACATGAATTTAGGCTGGATGAAAATGAAGTCTGTTTTCCACAGGGAACTTACCAAGTAAACAAGTGAGTCATTTGCCACATGCCCAGCTGTAAGCCTGGCTCCGAAAGACATTCTGTCTGAGTGGCTTTGTACAGTCACCCCAGCAGACAATGGCTGTGCTCCACGGGGCTGAGGCAGCTGCCTTGTAGGAGAATGGAAACCACCATCATTTTATTAGAATAACAAACCCTGTAAGTGACTAATGCTACAATTTAGAACAGCAACTCTTCAGATGTGGATCTCCAGATAAAATAATAGATGTTCAATTGCCTAAGCCTGTTCCAGTAACTCAGCTTCCTAGAACCTCTCAACCACCTCTACCTGCTTGCCTACACTAACCATCCTTTCCAAGGAACCAGGTAAGATTTTATTTACTTCAACTACATCTCCTTTCAGGCTTGCTCCAGAAGTTAAGGAGTCTTGATACATACGCAATCATTCCCATTTCATCACACAATAAAAATCTCAGCACAAAATTCAAATTCAAACAAATGTCCTATCTAGTCATAACTGTGTCTTATGGTTCATTGCTCTAATTACAATGTTTATGCCAAGAATATTTTGCAATGATTACTCAAGGCCATTATTTTAGAAGAGTTCTTGGTTGCTTAGTGTTAGGCTGCCACTTTGGGATTCGGTTGATATTGGTGGTCTGACTCATACTTCTCAGTAATATAAATAAAGCAGAAACTTCTAGACACTACAGTACACACAGGATAAAATTTCCACACTTGAACCAAGTATATCTTAAGCACCTGCCTTTATACAACTATCTGGGTGATGACTGGCATCTTTTCAAATAAGATCTCTAATTAAATACTGCAAAATTACTTATCTTGATGTATTTCTTCTCGGGAAATTTCTGAGCATGAAGGATGAGCAAATCAGATGACTTCCACCATTGCAGAAGTGTCCAGTGGAGAACATGATGACTCACAGACAATAAAGAGAAGAAGGATGCATGGGAATGCACAGATTTTAATTTAATTTAGGAAATAGAAAAAATTGTTTCAGGTCTGATACATAAATGGATAATCTTACTCTGAAGGACATTCTTATTAGAGTGATGTCCAAAAGCAGAATGACATCATAGTATCATAAAAGTATATAATTTTAGGAGTGCGATTGCAACAAAGTGATCTTTTATTCTTGCTTCAAGTTAAGCCAGAGCCATTTTCTAAATGTAACTGTGATTTGGTGACGTTTTTCTTATAATGATTTCAAGTCTAGTTAAGAAATCATAGTCATTGACGCAGTTTTGTCCATTGCTTGTTGCTGAAGCAGGGGAAATTTGTATTCCAGATGAGTGTAATTGCATTGTCCTTAATTTGTACAATCCAATGCTTTAAGTCAGCTTTGGTCATTGTCCTGGTTTCAGCTGGGGTAGAGTTAATTTTCTTCCTAGTAGCTGGCATAGTGCTGTGTTTTGGATTTAGGATGAGAAGAATGTTGATAACGCACTGATGAGTGTGTTATCACAACAACTAAGGAGTTGTTGCTAAGTAGTGCTTACACTAAGTAAAGGACTTTTCAGCTTCCCATGCTCTGCCAGGTGCACAAGAAGCTGGGACGGGGCACAGCTGGGACAGCTGGTCCCAACTGACCAGAGGAATATGCCATACCATATGGCATCATGCTCAGTACATAAGCTCGGGGAAAGATGAAGGAACGGGGGGACGTTCACAGTGATGGTGCTTGTCTTCCCAAGTACCCATATATTAGGCCTGATGGAGCCCTGCTTTCCTGAAGATGGCTGAAACCCTGCCTGCTGATGGGAAATAGTGAATTAATTCCTTGTTTTGTTTTGCTTGCATGCACAGATTTTGCTTTACCTATTAAATTGTCTTTATCTCAACCCACGAGTTCTCACTTTTCTGATTCTCTCCCCCACCCCACCGTGGGGGAGTGAGAGAGTGGATGTGTGGGGTTGAGTTGCAGGCTGGGGTTAAACCACAACAGTCATACTCTCTGCCAGTGCAAATTACGGTAACTATTTTGACTTCAAAATTTGTATACAAATTTTCACCATTTGATGCTCAGTCATCACTTTTCAGCAAAGCTGTATTATTTTTATTTCCTGCATTTTCTGTTATTAATAAAGATTAGCTACACAATAATACAATGCACTAGTCTTATTTTGAAATTATGACAATTATATCAATGTGGAAATGTCATAGTGTTCTTGATCCTCCATGTTTTTATTCAAAGTGACCTCATTAAGCACCTTGCTTAACATTCCATGCCTGTATCTTTTCATGAAATGCCATTAAGTTCAGTCACGTCAGTAATACTTTAAGGGCAATGATTGAAACAGTTACGGTCCACTGTCCATTAGAAACCAAGACTCTTCCTAGAAGGAAGAGGAGGCTTTCCAAACAATGACTATATTTGCAAAGGATGGGAGCTTTCTTGGCAGGGCTACGGATAAAATCTATGTAACACTTTTCCTCCATAGGACAATTGCCATCACTCCTCTGCCTCCTCTGCATTATTCACCACCATACAGGGAAAAAAAAAAAAAAGACTTGAACTACAAAATATTGAAAATATTAAGTGCTGTAATTACAAATAGTTAGTGGCTTATTCAACATTTGCAACTAAAGATCAAATTGAAGTGTACAGAACTTCTTAATCCTTTGGTTGCAAACAATTGCCTAAGATATTCAAAACACTTATGTAGATTGTTTTCCTGTCAATCTTTCCTATAAATTGCTGGTTGCTGTGACTGAGAAGGAACACGAGAACTGACCATGCTCCCCTTCTATGAGCAGACAAAAAGTTTCTTCCATATTCGCTTTGCAGTGCAATTATATTTCCTTTGCACAACTGTTATTTAATTTTATAATTGTCTGTACAAAATTACTCTCATTTTTGCAGTGGCCAGACACAGAGAAAAAATAGAAACATCAGTGTCTGGTTTATTGTTTTGTTTTTCCTCAAAGCAAGCAGAAAGAGGTTACCAATTTGAGCAGCCTAGACAAGAGGCAATGTCAGGTAGGAGTTTCTTAGGGTTAGGGAATAGCAGACAATAAAAGAAGTGTAAATACTATATTTTTCCTATTTTATGAAATGTTTCCCATTTCAGAGAAGACACGAGTACAGCAAAATAACTCATTTTCCCATTACGTGCAAAAAGCAATACAGGATATACAAGGAGACCATGGAATTGTTATGGCCATGGGCTATGGTTTGTTTTTTCTCTGTTTTATTGCAGAGGGACAGGGAATCAGAATAATCAAAAATGATTTTTTAATCAAATGTAACAGCTTAGTAGTGCCTTTTAAACAAAGAGTTAATCTGTTGTTTCTTATCCTGATTATGTTTTGGGTATTTATTAATTCTTTGCATAGCGATAGCCAGAGTTACATATTTTTAATATGCTCGTCTCGCCAGTACGAAGAAAAAAGGCTCAAAAATCAAGCAGAAAATATCTTTCAAAGAAATGTTTGCTTTTTCAAAAATAAAATCACCTTTGTTTCATTAAGCATAACTTTATCAAAGGAAACTGACATCTATTACTAAGATATAGTAATTCAGCTCATAATACAATGAAACACAATCAAAATAGTTAGTTCAACCCATGTTTCTTCGGAAGGTTTTTATATATCCTGGTTAAGTATAGGCATATCTAACACACAAAATGCACTAGGGTCTGAAGTAAATCAAGCATCTTACTGTACTTTAGAATTTACCTTCCCACACACGTCGACTGCAATTTCCAGCCTTTGCAGGTGGCCTGTCACATGAAAGGTAGGTTATGCTCCTCACCAGTAACATCTGCATCTGCCCTGTCCATCGAGAGACAGACAGCACTCATGACTAGTTTCCACAGGTGAGAGAAGGAGACAGCACACCAAAATCCCCTGCTGTGTGAGACACATTAATGTGTTTTAGCCATCCTTAAATCTACACAGAGAAAGAACCACACATCCACCAGCAAAGAACCATAAAGCAGGGGGCTGCAGGGTTCTGCGAGGAGCATGAGCGGCAGGGAGGAAGGACGGCTGTGCTTCTCGGAGGCACTGGGAGAGGATGTAGGTGCAAACGAAGCAGAAGCAGCAGCCCATGGAGGGGATGGATGGGACCTGGACCCACGGGTGCACACCCCACCGTTCCAACCTGCACCCTCAGGGGACTCAGGCCTGGCTGGTTCCCCGCGGGGAACCTCCAGTACCCATGCGTGTCAAGCAATTCTGGGAATGTGCTTGGCCCTTGCGGAAACATATTTGATTCCTACTAGTCCAGGAAGCAATTTTAGTGGTGCATTTGACTGCTGACAGCATAAGCACATCGCTTATATTTACTCAATTTCAGAGTACCTGCTTTAAAGTAATGGATAGAAATTCTACCTCCTCTACCTCTTACCTATCACTAAAATGTTATGGCGAAAAGCATACTGTGATTCAGCTGACGTGCCTTTTGTTTTTCAGCTGAGCTCAAACCACAGCTTTCAAACCAGTAACATTCCAGGGCAACACTGGACATCCCTATACTCTCCGTATTACCCAAAGAGTGGCACATGCTTTCATTGTGCATCATCCCAATTATCCAGGAAACTGAAACACTTCAATCATCTTTTATCAGGTTGTCCAAACTTGCCTGAAAAGCGTTCATTTTTCACATTACCGAAACATGCCTTATTGAACGGACTGTCAAAGCAGACACAAATCTTGCAGAGGGGTACTACTGCCTGACAACCTGGCTACATTAGAGATGACGCTTCATGTCACTGCTAAGGAGCGCCAAAAATTACAGAGGTAAAATAACAACAATGTCGCTCTGAGGGGAAAAAGTGTCTTCCCTGAAATTTATCAAAACACCCCCCAAAAAATAGAGGGACAGAGAGAAAAAGGAAAAGAAAATCTGCAACTGAAGTAAATGAAGAGGAATATACAATCAGCTTGGTTTGAACTCCTTCTGAAAGGAATTAGGCAAGGCTGCAAGAATCAAAAAGGATTACCAGTGTCTTCAGATGTAACGACTACATTTTTACAACTTGAAGATCTCTGAGGGAAAAAAAGTTCCTAAATTTTGGTATCTACTTACTGCAGCTAGCAAATATAGGATATATATGCACCAAAACCTTCCCAGGTGCCAAACTGAGTATCTGTTCTCAACAGGGCAGTACAGAATGGCATTAAAATTCTAATTCTCCCAACTTGCCAGCCTGTTTCCCATCAGTAAGCACCCAGGTAGTCACTGTGACTCCAAGGAGCCTTCTCATGTATTTGAACTCGTGCGTAACAATCTTGCTCAGGTAAGTACAGTTGCAAGGTACATGTTAAACAGCTTTGGCACAGGCAGAATATCAAAGTCTCACTACATAGGCCCATTCGTGCATTTACCAGAAGAAAAATCCAACTTGATTCTTAAGAGTCTGAAGAACTGCCAAAGGAGCTGCAGCATTTAGAATCATAGGAACATAGAATAAAATCATAGAATACTTTGGGTTGGAAGGGACTTTTCAAGGCCATCTAGTACAACCCCCCTGCAGTGAGCAGGGACATCCTCAACCAGATCAGGGTGCTCAGAGCTCCGTCCAGCCTGACCTTTCCAGGGCTGGAGCATCTACAGCCTCTCTGAGCAACCTGTTCCAGTGTTTCACCACCCTCATAGTAAAAAAATTCTTCCTTATATCTAGTCTGAATCTACCCTCTCTTAGTTTAAAACCATTACCCCTTGTTCTATCATTTACCTAGGATCTTCATCTGGAAATCTCCCCTAAAGCTCAGGAAAATATTTCTGACATGGAAAACAACTGGCAAATTATTGTGTCTACTTCATGACATAATAAGATCTGTAGCTCTAAAAACGACTTAACAGCAAATACCTTTCAAAAGAAAAATCAAAATAAGAAACATGATGGCAGCTGAAGTACTAATGCACAAACCAACATTAAATTGGTCAGCTCAGCAGGCTACGTGTTGCCATCACTATTCTGAATTGAAGGGCAGTCATATCCAAAGATACCACTCACACGAAGGACATAAGTACCTGCTTAACTTTAAATTCCATAAATCAAAAATAATGCACCTGAATTTCACTATATTTTTGAAACCCTAGTATCACATAAATGGTTTTCTGTTTTTACATATGAACAGCACACAGCAGCACAACATCGTCTGCTCAGACACACATGTGTCTGAGAAACTTCTTTTTCCACACTTCCCCTTGTACTGTAGGCTTTCAGCTGATAGCTTGGCCTGAGAAGCTGAAGCTAAGCTGGTTTAAAGCATAACACCCAGTTCCCTAGGCCATGCCTCCTTTCCCATGCTCCCTCATAAGAACCTGAAATGGAAGGGTAGATTCCTGAAGTCATTGCTCTGTCTCAGCAGCTGATTTATTTATATTTGAATTCAGGCAGGAAGGACTAAAATTAGGACTATGCAAACAATATGCTGTTCAAAATGTTCAAATTGTTTTAGTATCTCAGCACGTTTGAGAGCAACTGACTGATTTATCACTACAGCAACACAAAGAGGCCTTGATTAACTTGAACCGTTAAGACAGCATGAGGTTTTGAAGTCTTGTATTTCTACAAAATGTTACAAAGTTAATGCAACACCCTAGACAAAGTGGAGGGCCCAGAGGACAAAGTAAGGTAGAGCTCACATTTCTTGATTTTCGTCCTGACCTCATGCTGACATTCAGACTAGATATTTCTCTGCATCACAGAGAGAGAAAGGATGAAAGCTACAAAGGGGTCCTCTTGCTCTTGCCAGCTGAGCACTGGAAGCATGTTTTGCCAAGCGCAGAAAACAAAAAGACTTGCGCATTGTTCTCCTATAAAACCCAGAGAAATTCCCCTGTTGCAAAATGCGTATTGTCTGAAGAGCAGCAAACCCCTTTGTAATCTACCAGCCATCAAGGCAACACAGAATAATGGCCAAAGCACCTAGCAAGGACTTCATCTTCCTCCTACAGGTGCTATGGCTTCACCAAACAGGTTCTTCAAGCTTCTTATGACGGGGATGTCACTCACAGGCCGCTAAAGATATGATGTTTGCTTGGCCAGAGCCTTCTCTGCTTAATGAGGCAGGGATGCTGCTCAGTGCAGAAGCACACAAGAGTTTGCAATTACCTAGATATCGCTAAGGAATTGCTTCCTGATGAAATATTTTGAGCTTCCAAGGAAATATACAGGGAAAAAAAATTGGCCTTTTACTCCTCCAAACGTGATAACGTCTAATCACTGACACTTCAAAGAACTGTTAAGCTTTGCTGAGACCACTTCTGGCACAATTCTTCGCTGCTTACAATAAAGATACATTAAGCAAATACATTACATTATTTAAAGCCACTAAACAGTTTCTTTCTAAGACAAAGTAACATCATAGTCAAATATTATACAATTCACATTAAAGGCTTTTTTTTTCCCCCACCCAGACTTCACAGCTTCTTGTGTCCTGAAGGTCTTGGATATAATTCCACTGTGGTTTACAATATAATTATTTTTAGTTATTTGTAAGTGTTTAACACCTTATTACCATTAATATGTATCTTACCTGATTTGGATTTCATATTGCTTCCTTATGTAGTTTTAGAAAGCATTAGTTATTCTAAACATGCTCTGTCCAAGGCCATGAAAGCAGCAACTTCCCTTTGCAAGACCTCAATGGCTGGCCACTGCTCAGCCCTCTGTGATATGCACCATTTGGGGACATACAAGTCAAAAACATTCAGGTACACAAGGATAAGCATAAAAATCAAAGTGTCAATGTTATTGCCCATAAAGGTAATTACAAATACTAACAATTATAATTCACCTGTGCAGATCAGCCCATACATGGACTCTGCACTCAAGTTAATGGAATTCAACGTGTGCCAAGGGCTTCTTCTTGCTTGATATTTACATGGAAGACGGATGACACGGTGGTATTTAGATACAGGAATTGGGATCTTTTTTGCTTCCATTGAAACCGGATATGGGGAAAATTATCTACATGTAGGAAGCAGAGGGTGAAATGAGAGAAGCAAAAGGCACACTGATGTTTCATAATGCTTGAGATTTTCTTGAAACCGCAGGCTTTCACCCCCTACAATTACTTTGAAGGTTTCTACAATGTTTACTGAATTCCCTTGCAAAACTTTTCCAGCAAGATGTTTCTGTTTCATTGCCAATATACTTGCAAGAAATGTTGGTTTAAAGATACTAATACAATGATGCTGTTTGATGTGAAGAAGTTCAAATATATTTAATCTGTTTGAGCACAAGCTTGTTTCTTTTTGAAAGAATTCCAGAGCCACAAGACATATTTTTAGATGCAAAAATTGGAAGAGCAGCAGAGGTTAGAGTATGTTTCTGAGAACTCTGAGTCCATAAGACAAGCCTGATTTAAGTCCATGTGCTTAGAAGATATCACTAGTCAGGTTGTAAAGAAAAAAAAATTTAAAAACCAAGCACACCAGAAAGCAGATTAATATATGCTTGCTAATACTAGTAAGGTGAAGGAAAAAAAAAAAAAATCTAGAAGGTGGCATCATTCAGCTTTCAAGCATGTGCCAAACAGATACAGGAGTTTCCTTACTTTGAATTAATAAGGGATTATGAAATGCTGAAACTGCTGACAGTAGAGGAAAATGTCAATCAAGCAACAGTGCAGACTTGCCTTTTAGTGGAGAGGAGGAAAAATGTACTGAGCCGTTTGAACTAACCACAAAAATTATTCTGGATTTCAGCACAGTATTTCGCAGCCCATTGCCTTTCCAATCCCTTAGTATTCAGAGTGCTATATGACTGAAACACTGAAACAATTAGATGTTAACAGTATTTCAAACATTAAGTCATTGTAATAATACCTAGATGATAGGCAATGTACTGTGTTAAATTTTAAGTACAGGTAGACTAGATGAAACGGGTTTATCACATCCCATTTAATCTAATCCAATCCACCAGTGGTGTTTTGGGTTTGGGTTCTTTTTGGGGGGATGAGAGGGAGGAGGGATGTTTTTTCTTACAGTAATAGGCGTGCAGGCTAGGACTTTACAGACAAGTTCAAAATTAAATTTGTATATACCCAGAGAAGATGAAAACTCAATGTAAATGGTGAGGACCAACAATGATGTCATATTATCCATTGTCATGTTTTTAACTACCTTCCACACTTTAAAATGCACAGACACCAAGTTTGTGTTGTGATACAGCATTACTGTTATATTTTCTTTTAATGAAAAAGAATTCTTTTCTTTCCCCAAGGACTCAATTGCTAAGAAATGACCATCCTGCCCGGTACTGCATGACAAATGTTACTGCACATGCTGTGGTTATGATTCTCATCTAATGCAAGGTATCAAATTACAGTTTATTTTATTAAATAGAATTTCCTTGGAAGACCACTAACCACACTTCTGAAGATGCCATCATATCTCATATCACAGCAGTAAAATAGTCACTGAAAAATACTGACATATCCCAGAATAGCAGAGCATTTAGGAATCGTGTTCTTTCTAAAACTACTGACTAGAAAAAGTGTGCAAGATTGAAAGGACTATTTAAACAAAAAGAATCGCCTATTAAGCCTGTTAAAAAGTCAGTTTCTCAGAGTATAAATGCCCATTCCCTCTACATACCTCATTACCAAAACCCTTGGAAAAAAAAGCTAGGCTAACAAATAAAAGCAGCAGCCTAGCCTCAGGCCAATTTCTGGGTTTGGAAATGCCTATGTAACCACTGATAAAACAGAATGGAGGTGTATATGCATACCCACAAGAAACAATCTGGCCTGGTGTTTAAATTGCACTTGTAAAAGATTGTGTAATTTGAATAACTCACTGTTTAGACACATCAGGCATTATTGTCTGTTCTTTTTTCCTTGTATCCACTGTCGGTTCTACAGGGGTAAGTACTACAGCAGCACATGAGACTATCGACTGGTATGAGTCTTCCCGGCAAACTGCAAAGATAAAAAAAAAACCAACTCAGTGTTAAAGAGTGAACTCAGTTTGTATTTTAAATGTTTAAAGAAAAAAAAATATAATCAAGTCATACTGTGATAAACAAAAACGCAAATGCAGACTTCACTGTGGTCACCTGCAATGAAAACTTCACTGTTTTTCACGCTTCCTAAAGTGCTCGCTTTGGCACTTTTTTTGCTATGGACTGATACCCCCATCATCATTCACTAAGTTTTACCTAGCACAAGATCTGATGTCAATCTGCTTTAGCTGATTGGTGGGTCTAAGTCTTAAAATTATTCATATTTCCATAAACAACATCAGAATATGAGGCACTTCTTCCTTTTTCATCACAAGCTGAAAATGATAGAGGAAATTATAGATAGTTTTCAGACAAACCACCCACCTTCAAAAATTTCAGACTTTGTAAGAACATAGATTTGAAAAAAATCTGATTAGTGATTTTTTTTGTCTTCAACCATTATGCCTCACTTTAATCCAAAAAGGCCATAATCCAAACAGACTAGGTGTTATATCTGATATACTGATTCATGCTTTCCATTAATACAAATTGTCTATGTATTACTGTGCTGGATGACATCACTTAGACGATATTTAGAGCTAGAAGAATGATCGTGTACTTTAGCTGAGCATCTGGCTCAATTAGCACTGAGAAAGGAATACCCGAAAGTTCCTGACCTCCAAACAGACAACTGTATTTGTTAAAAGTTATACATATTCTAAATTCTAAATTGCAAGTGTCACTAGTAATTTAGCACTTAGCAGTCACCACTCCTACTGATTTTGAAAGTATGGATCTCCTTTACAGTCAAGGTGTACCTTTATGAGCCAAATAAAAGCTGGAACTGAGTGAGTTGTATTGAACAAAGCACAGCAGCTTCTCGTATTATGCATTTATGGTACTATTATATCTCTTTTAAGGAGAAAGTCACACTGCATTTCATATGTATAACATACAAAACTATTTTACAGAGTGTACACATACACAGCCAATAGCACAGCCTGTAAATCAAAGATGACTGCAACAAATTCTCAGCAGTTCAAAACCAGAGAGAACCTATTTTACAAGTACGATAAATAGGTAACTTGCAAATAGAAGACTGTGACAGCTGGGAACATTGAACTGTGGCATCTATTTATCAATGGAAAACTTGTTTCAGAAGACTTTCCTACCTTCCATCCTCCACAATCACGTGCCTCCTTATTGCCCACAAACAACAGACCTTTTGCATAACCTATGCTCCTCTTAGAAGAGAAGCAAAACTAGAATAAAACCTCATCCATATTGCCTTGACTGGGTCAAGAACAACTAACTGTGGTGTTTTACCCAGAGCACTCAAATTACATTCAGCACAAATACAGCACTCATCAACAAGATACACTGCATGCCCGACGAACACCTTGGAGCAATAACTGGTGCGTTAAGGCAGCCAGAGAGCGGATTATAAGGAACAGGTCAGAACAGGGTTGGTTATTTCTATAAAGGTGGAAAAGCACAAAGGTCTTTTTGTTTTCAGAGCAATTCTGAGCCATTCAGCAAGCAGCACAAATGGCCAGAGCACAGGCAGATTCTGGCAGGAAGAAAACGTTTTTGTGGAGTACATGTAATTACGTTTAATGCATTTGATGTTCTCCAGCATTGCTTACGCTTGTATTTTTAAATATTAACATGCATGTTGCGCTAAGTGACTAAGACACATAAGATGACCAGTACTTAAAGCTTACCTTCATTTTTTCTTGGGAACCAGCACTAAAAAACTTTGTCACTATCATAGACACCCATCTCCAAAACATGGTCATGCCCAATGAGAACTTGCTGCATTGCCTATACGTATGGAAGTAGGATACACATTATAGTTTTATGTGTAACAAATTAGGGAGGGAACTAATGCAAAATACATTAAACTAGAGACACTACATAAGAAAAAAAGAATTTTAGGTGATTTTTGTCCTATGTTTCATGCAACCAGCAGACCATCTACTTGCAAGCTGGTATTTGGTAGGCACCAAATAACATGCAAAACAGTATCTTCTCATTACAACCAGTGAGTGAATACGTGCAAATAAGAACATTTATGCCTATTTGGCACTTGATTTACAATCAAAGAATTGTAAAAAGATAAGTTTGTCAAAGGGCAATGCTGATATTTGGTACCTGATTTTTAACCTGAAATGCTGATAAAGAAGGGACAGTAAAGGATGAAGCAAATACGCATTTTTCTTTATAAGGTCTGTGGTACCACTTGGATATCTAGTTATTACATTAGAACTTGTAAAAGGTCTGGTGACTTTGGAAGCATCACAGGGTAGGATTTTCCCTATATCAGCCACTGTCCATCAGGGCAGTTCCAAAGAAAGATAAATGAGGAAATCACAGGTAACAAAGATGACACTGACAGTCTCCTATCCTTTACAGAGATTTCACAAATTAATAAAACTGTGAAATTGCTTTTGTTTAATAATCAATGCTATATAGGGGTTGTATAATCCCCTAATTTACAGCTGAAGACAAACCCAGTGGTCATCCAGTGATCTGAATTCACGGAATTTATTATCCTCCCATTCTAGACAGCGATACTCTTCAGTCTGGCTTTTGAAAACCACTACAAATCCTCCTTTTTATCTCAAGTCTCTGAGCACACAGTCATAAGTCATTATGGGACAGTACAATTAACTAAAATGTCATGAAATAGCGACAGCACAGCAGCAAGTAATTTTCACCTACTGGAGTGTATTTCTCTTATTATCTGTTCATAACTTGCATTAAAATAATGAGAATGTGCTTGAATGCGGACTCTCAACTTTAACATTGATGGGGATGGGCACCATTTACTTATGGAGACTGTTCCATTTTACGCTTCAAGTTTAAGTGTAGCTTCTTTTCTACACCACATCTACAAGTGGCTTACATTATCCCCAAAAAGGCCCATTAGTGATGTCCACATATCATACGCTTCATGAATCTAAATCTCTTAGATTCTCAAAGCATTACAAACCTCAGAATGTCAAACAATTACACTAAGGGATTGCCTCTTTTAACCATAAATCCTCTCATGTGTCCAACTTGCGCATTAACAGCCAACAAGAACCTTACAAATTTAGCCTTACCACATGAATTAGTAAGGAAAATAGAGAAAAGCAGAATTTTCAGTCATCTGAGTTGGTGTTTAGAAAAGCTATCAATGTAAACAGCGCCCCAGCCTATTACATTATTCCTGACGTGAGCGTGCAAGTTAATTTTGTGCTCGCCACCCTCTGGGCCCAGCCATTCAGCCAGTTTTCAATCCACCCCACTCTCTGCTCATCCAGCCCATACATCAACAGCTTGTCCATGAGGATCTTATGGGAGCCAGTGTTAAAAGCCTTACTCAAGTCATGGTACACAATATTCACTGCTCCAATAAAGAAACCAATAAAGAAATTTTCCCATCTGTCCGCTACATTTTTACAATGGCACACAAACATTAAGTACATGTTGTAGGTAGAGGTTCAAATCACACTTGCTCTTGCATACCTCCAAAAGTGTGAAAAAAACTGTACAAGGCATCCATCAAGAAAAACAATCAGCTAATTTTATACTACCTGCAACAATTTCTTTAAGTTTATGTCCTGGTTTTGGCTGGGATAGAGTTAATTTTCTTCCTAGTAGCTGGCATAAGCCTGTGTTTTGGATTTAGGATGAGAAGAATGTTGGTAACACACCAATGGTGTAGCTGTTGCTAAGCAGTGCTTAGACTAGTCAAGGACTTTTTCAGCTTCCCCTGCTCTGCCAGGGGCACAAGAAGCTGAGGGGGGGGGGGACACACAGCCAGGATAGCTGACCCCAAGTGGCCAAAGGGTTCACAGACCATATGACATCATGCTTGGGGCGAGCTAGCCGGAGGGAGAGGGATCGCTGCTTGGGAGGGCCTGGGCATCAGTCAGCAGGTGGTAAGGAAATGCATTGTGCATTGCTTGTTTTGTATATTCTGTACATTCTACTACTATTTTTATTACTATTTTCTTTTATTAAACTGTCTTTATCTCAACCCATAGGTTTTACCTTTTTTTTTTTTTTGGATTCTCTCCCCATCCCACTGACCAAGTGGGGGAGCAAGCGTGGTGTTCAGCTGCCTGCCAGGTTAAACCACAACAGCCTTTTTGGTGCCCAACATGGGGCTCGAACCCACAACCCTGGCAATAGAGACTAATATTTAGTATCTCAGAATACATTATACAACTTCTGAAAAAAGCTAATAATTTGTGTGCAAGATGGTATTTTTCAGTACCATTGCATCTCCTTTATCCACAATTCAACCGTTACGTGAATCTGCTAATAATTGTAGTGAAATAATACAATTGGAGGGACGTCTTTACTATGTATTTTCATTAAAGAAACACATTGTTCTTAGTGAAATAAAAGACACTACATACCAACTACAAGTCACATAGAGGACAACTCTACAGAAAGAGAAAACAAACAGTCTATCTTCATATAATACTATTATAAAAGATCTGTACTGCTTTTAAGTTGCATAATTGTTCCCCAGATTCTTCAGTTTACACCTTAATGATGCATACAGTTTGTTTTCTCCCATTGCCAAGTGTTTTAAGAGTACCCCATATATTTATCACTAGGAGTGCTGGCTTGGATTTACCCTAGTTGGTTTAAGCAGTCCCAGAACATCATTCACTATCAGAACAGATCTCTACATCTGGAGAAGAAAAACATTAGCTTTTTTTTTTTTTCCTTTGCTGTTTCTTTCAAGAGCAACGAGAATGACTAATTAAACAGCTTTCTTCTACTTTGAACCAACCAGTGAAAAATTTTTAATTCCCTAAATAGTGGGACAGTAGGAAGCCTTCAACAACTACTAAATAGTATGTATCTCCCTGGAGAATAAAAAGTTTTTTAAGCTCTAGCAGTGTCATTTACAGCATCTATTTCAGACAGTGTTAATTGTACACATTCCCCCTCCCCCCCCCTTTTTTTTTTAATCAGAGGAGAGAAAAAATCTGGTTATCCCCCCCCCCCCATCCAAAAAAAAAAAAAGCCTCCCTTGACACAAGATGCAAGCAATGGTTAGATGAAATTAGCAGCAAGTACTACCTGCTCAGAAGAAACAGAAGGGAAATGTTCATATGCAGTGTGCAACGAAGCATAAGGGATTCATGACACAGGGAGACAAAAACAGTGAAGTATTTCTGGATTTAAAAAAAGCTGGGCACTTATTCTGACAATTCAAAGTATTTACACTTGTGCCTGTAAAGTTTAAAACAATCAGCACTCGTCATTCAGGAGACAAATCAAGTCTGGAAACAACTGCTGTTTTATACCTAAAAACCTTCTGCTTTGGTAAAAACCTAGGCAACCAGCCAGGAGCATGGAAGGTGCTAAACTCTTTACCCTGAAATATCCGCCAGCTGCCACTGTAGGAGACCAGGGACTGAAGCATGGGGGAGCAATGTCTGGATCCCAAGTACCCAATCGTACATTCCTTTAACAACCGAAGGCCAGAAGATGTGTTTTAATTACTCTAGAGCACCAATTCTCAGTGCAGGCATTTACATTTTGGCACACTGATTCCTAAACGAAGCTCTGCCATGATGAGGCTTGGGGAATGAGCCACACTCTGAGGTGCTCTAACAGAGGGCAAGGAATTGCTGCAAGATATGCAACTCAGATGCAGGTTCTTCAGATGAAGGAAACACAGGACAAAACTGTTATGCATGAGAGAGAGAGTTTGTTAAAATAACACAACACAAAAGCCAACCAAGCAAACAAACAAAAAGGAATAGAGGATCTACTGCAAATTTCTTTACTAGATTAATGTAGTTTTGAGGACAAGTGAAGAACCGAGGAAAGAAGAATGAACATTTAAAGCATGTAACTCAAGCCATTTTCCCAGGAAAGCTGCTGACACTAGAAACAGTTTATAAGAGAGGATCTTGGAATCTAGTCTATTAATTCTGGTATCTCCAGTAAGAACTTTGGTTAAACACCATGCTAATCCCTTCCTCACTGCACAGACATGTTCTCTGATATTCTTGGTCCACTCAGTGGGCTCAGAAAAGAACCACTGTTGAGACCTGTCTCTTCATCAACCCCAAACATTACCAGCATGAAACACTTCAGCAAAACCAAGTGTATGATTTCAGTTCCATACCCTCTTTCTCAGCCCCAGAAACACAACAGTCTTTTAATACTTTGTTATTAAACCCCAAGGAGACTTTCAGTCTCTTTAAAGCAACACAAAGGGTCAAGGTACCTTGCATGAATGCCATTTTTGCCCATCTATGTAAAAAAAAAAAAAAAAGCCTAATATTAAAAAAATATTTTTCAAACACCCTGATTTTCCTGCTTCTTGAGTCTGGAGTTGATGATGGTCTTTGGGAAAAAAAGGAAACTGAATAGATCTCTTTTTTATTATTAGTTTAAGTTATTCTAGGACCTCATGTCCCTTAGAAACAGCTACATTTCACGATATTGGCCAAATGAACGCTTAAGAGAATGAGACTATATGCTTACAGTCCCCAAAGGATTTGCTGTAGTAATTCTGCAATAAAACCACAGGCCCAATTCTTAAACACAGCATAGTGACAATCAGAAATTTTGTAATAGCAACAATTACAGGCCCATTACGGGCAAATGAATTACTTTCTATCAGGTTCTTATGTTTCCTGGCTCTTTTGTAACATTCAGGAAGGCAGCACGCATATATCTGCTTTGTGCTACCCACACTGGCACCCAACGGTGAAGGGTACGTAGCGTGGCATTAAGCAGGAGCCAGGGAATTTTAAGACACCAGCAGCTCTGTAGTGACTATCTGCACCCTTGCTTTTGTATCCTAAGCTAGTTTGTTGGCATAAGCCACTATGATAATATTGCAGTAGTGACACGTGAAATTTGGGCCTACTGACTTGTACTCTATATATAAGAAATTAAACTGTAAGAAGCAGCGAATACTGCTTCTTTTAATGTTAATGCTTACAGGGAACGCTGCCAATAGTTTTGATACTGAATGGAAGATGGAAAAGACCATGCACGATTCCCCCTTCACTTTCCACTCAGGATTTTACAGACTTCTTTTGGATGCTTTGCCAGTTATCTCTTCTGCAAAATTTGCGTTTGTTCCTATATAAAACCTGTTCCATATCTCTGGCCACCCTGCTAACCTCTCCGCAACCAACTGCTCCTCGTTGTAGTTCCTGCAATGATGGATCACTGTAGCAACACCAGCAGAAACTGTAACTGCATTCATGGAAAATTAAGTAGGTTAGTTTTTCAGCTGTAACTACTGTATACCTAAAACATGCTATGTGTATCTATTTATGCTTCAGGCTGCTCCTAAAATACTTTCTTATTCATAGTGAACTACTTAAAGTAAATATTGTTCCAAGCAGCCTACACAGGAACTGAAAAAAACAACCTTTAAAAATAAAAGCATATTCTATATCCAGTAGGTAGGTATTGCTTCTCAATATCAAAAAGCATTGTTTTAGTGTTAAAATTAGGATTTTTAAAATAACAACTAACTTTCATTCGCTTTTGGCAAAACTATCAGTCAGGGTGATGTCACAGGCTTGTGTATTTAACACTGTGACTTGTTTTGTGACATGGACTTGAATAAAAACCATGTGCATAAATAAGGGAAAGGTTGTGATGAAAGTCTAATGATCTGAGCCCCAACAATCATGTCTAATTCTGCCAAATTGCAGGAAGTCTCATAATTGAACGGTATGAATATCCATTAGAATAAAAAGGGGAGGCTTAGTCAGTCGGTCTAGGATGCACAGTAATAATCACCATGTGGTCCAAATAAGTGCATCAGTTTATTCAAAGAGGCTTTGAAGATGACTGGTGAAATTAATTTACCATAGAAAACAGCTGCAGGTAGGTTCATGGGGCAAAGGAGGCTCATCCAGACCTCCTCTGCTGGTAGCGTATCTGCTGTTCTTGGTCTATACACAAGCCTGAGCTCTCAGACCCCTGTGTCCTCCTGACTTACCAATGGAGCCACAAAGTTCAAGGCTGCCTGCAGGAGCTCTGGTCAAGAAATAAAGAAAAACACCACAGAATGCAAAAGGTTTTACTAAAAATGCTAATTTCAGATGGAGGCATAAAGCCCCTCGCTGGTAATAGCCATAAGGTACCAGAAACAGGGAAACCCTCATCTTTCCTCCTAAAGGACATGGAGGAAATCACAACAGGGATCTCACCAGCCGCAAGAGCCAGATGCCTCCAAGTTCCCTTTTCACCCAAGAGAAGAATAATAGTTTTAGTTATGTTTTTGATCAAGTTTGGGTTTCTATTTAAGCACTGTGATGCCTTCAAGAAAGGGAGAGAAACAGGAGCGACTGTGACACTAACATCTTAAAAGAAGGAATATAAAAAGACCTGCAGGGCATTTCCATAGGCACAATACAAGCCCCTGAAGGAATGACTACTCTAACAACAATATCCTTGACTGTCATTCACTGCAAGTAAAACTGTCAAAACTCAATAGCAAGCGTTTTCAGGAGCATAGTCTCCTGGCTTCAACTATTATTCTTGGCCTAGCTGAAATAAAGACTGACAGGCAAGCAAGATTAATTTATTGTTGTTTGTATTGAATGGCTGTAGTCACAAGAAATTAATTTAAATAATTAATACACAGATAACCCTCCAAAACCACAGTTTCCCAAGAGAAATTATTAAATAAAATCAGTGTCAGCTCTCCTTGCAGTTTCTAACAAACGCTCACCAGGAAAATTATGTGAGGTATTTTTGTTTTGTAAGAATACGAGGCTATTTGGCTATTATAACCATATTGGCAGCCGCTAGTAGCAAGAGCGCAAGGTACAACTGCCAGTAGAGCTGTACGTCTTCCCAGTCGCAGAATGACAGCCTTTGTCAGCCTCAGTGACAAGCAACCCAGTGAGCAGTCCCTACAGCAGCACATCTGTCATAGCCGTTCCTGGCTCATTCCTCCTTTCATAGAAGTCACTCATATACTGCACATGAGAAATTTACACTGGACATTGTAACAATTAGAGGATCCTTAACAAAAATGCCCTCCCTCTCTTTTCTCGGGGAACACATCTTCCGTATTTATTATAAAATGCAATCAATATATTTCACACCTTTGCCCTCTTCTAAGGGCGGGTGGTTTCCTTTTTTTCTCTTGAGGGAAATATACTGCCATTGTTTTTGTTTAGTGATTAAAACTGCCCCAACTCTGGAATCTTGCTGTAGTTAATAACTCCAATATTTGCACATCTCCCTTGGGGAACTTCAAGATCACTATGTGCTCAACTGGTATTGAGGTTTTGTTTTTCTTAGGGCTGAAATTGTCAAAATTGTATAAAATCAGTTTTCTGGTACTATTTCATAAATCTAACAACAGCACATACCAAATAAAAATCAATCTCTTCAGAAAATAAAAATAAACATCTATTGGGGAAAGTCAATTCCACCTTACTCTTCAGACTGTGTCTAGAGTGATTAGACCTCTCCTGCGCTAAGCTGCAGCCTGGCCCCCATGCTCGTACAGGATCCTACGGGAAAGCAGATTCAACTCAAATGTCTCTGCAGTCACTTAACTACCTTGCACACAAGCATGCATAAGCAAAGAGCTGGCTACTACTCCAGCCGACCGCTGCAGTGTAACCACAAAGCAGTGCAGAAATGAGGAAAGTGAGTAGAGCATCACCCACAGTCTTACCGCTCGGTACTCCAGCAGCAAAGGGACAGGGCAGCAGCATTATGATCATCTGTTGATATACCTCTGAACCAAGAGGGGAAATGGAAAGGCTTTAAGGAACAGCAGGTTAAATCCTGGGATGAGACAGAACACACCACACTTTCCTCCTGCGGGCATCTATGGCTAAGCACCAGATAAACCTACGTGTGAAGGAAGAGCAATTACATGTTTGCAGGACTGGAAAACAGATTCTTCACTGGTACATTGCGACACCAAGCAAAAGATGGACTCCAGAAGACAACCAGAATAAGAATTTTCTAGGCTTCTCACACAGCTTTTCATGCAATACCAGGGAAATGGTGTTCACAAGTTAGCTAGGTGACAAGAAGGGTCAGTGGCAGTTGTGGAATGAGAATGGTAAGGGTCTCCTGTACCACGAAGAAAACTGGGAAACAGAACATGACTATCTGTCCATTTGTCATGCCTGCACTTTATAAATTCTGCCCATTTACACAGCTTGCAGATTTTGCTATGCTTTGTGCTTGTCGAATATAATTTACTAGATTTCAAGGCCAAATGAAACTACTGTGGTCATCTGATCTGATACGTGGCACAGGCACATGCCATGATTCTTCCAAAAGCTCAACATTATAGTCCTGATGCAAAACTTTGAAGAGTAGAGAGGTCACTGCTATGCCAGGTTCCTAAGTGATCTGCCGAGTTCTTCCAATTAATGGTCAAAATAACAACATAATTTTTCCAATTGATTTTCAGAAGTATAGACTGCTAGCCAAACATCTATGCTGCAGATAAATCGTATGCCAAGTAAAATATATGTATCTTTCTGAAAAGCAATAAAACAATTGATCATTATACTGACGCCTTTTCACGCTTCCTCTAAAAGTCTTAAATATTCAAAAAAATCACTAAGGCTTGAAATCTAACCAAGTTTGGAGGGCAATGTATTCTACTTTAAAGACAAATAAGTTAGAATAGGAATAGATTACACTTGGCAAAAAAGGGTCAGGGTCAAAATGACAGGCAGGTCAGGCAAGCTCTTCGGTCTTGAAGAGCCATGAAACTGGACATTAAACAAAGAATGCAGACTATCACTATGCTTCTGAAGCACATTTTTGGTTCACAGCAAACCAGCAACTCAATGTCCTACCTCTGCAAAAATGTCCAACACAAGCAATGGCTGTACAAATATGGAATTGCTGACTCCGAAGTCAGGCTCAACTCTGTTATCATCTCACCTTCTCAAGAAGATGACTGAAGGGTGTGGTCATTATGCCGCATGTGATCCTGTATGGGAGAAAATCCCAGACCTCCCTAAACAAGCGGGGAAAGGTATAACAGAAGTCAAACTGTATCTTTTAGAGAAATGAAACTATTGAGGAAAAAACCCCAACCAAACAAACATAAAATTGGTGACTATCTGTCTTTAGGCAAGTTTAAAATTAAGACCAATACCTTTCTGAAAGACATATGTTAGACAAGTATATATTTTAAGGTTCATTACAAGCATAACTTGTATGACATGCGACAGGTTATTCTGACCTGTAAACCAGTGTTTTTAATTATAGGAGCGGTCATGGCAAATAAAATATTTAGCACATATTCAGAGGTATTTCGGAGGCTGCTTTCCTTAAGAAAGTTAATTAAATCACTTTCCTCTTCCTGTAACTTTAAAATCTGATACTGATATTTACACTGCAGCCCCACAGAACTCAATGGAGTGAAAGAAGAATCATGTATCAGAAAATTAGATCTAAAACTACATGTTTTTAATTTCTTCCAAAAACATTTTCCTCTGCATAGGTCATAACGCTGCAAAACATGCAGATGTCTGTTAACTGACCATGTGCTTGGCACGCATACGGAAATATGTCTGAAAAACTTCAGAGCAGGCTACCACAGAACAATGAAGCATCACACAGATAGACTGGTACTGGAAGTAGAATAGCCACAGCTCAGTGGTCTCCATCAGTGATTTTAACCACTCCATCAGTGGTTTTAAGCTTGTTAAACATCAGAAAAATCTACCAATAAGGAGTAATTCAAATTCCTAACACAAATCAGATAAAAACCTAACTGGCAAAGAAATTCAGTTGTTTCTTTTCCCGTTTCATGTTACACGTGAAGTTCTTCATGGAACACAGTGATAGAAACCCACAAACCAATGCAACACCTAAATCCAACCATTACGAATTCATCAGATTCTGTTCAGATTCTACCAGTCATAACAACTGCAAAGCAAAGAATGAATAAATAAGTCACTTTTTTATTGGCAACCAACGATTTGGAGACTAGATAATAAGAAGATATATATTTGCATATTATCCCTCTACCTTGATTTAAGCACCTTTCTGCTGGTTTTGGCTCTAAAAAGGAAGGAGTGCCATTTAGTGGTCAGGTAGATTTACTGCACCTTTTAAACCAAATGCAATACTGTACACATTAGCAAGAGAATTGCAAATGCTAAGCAATGGCACTGTTATTAATACTGTTATTACTTGTCGAAACACTGTAAATGTTTTTTGGAGGGGAAGGACCATGTTTTATTTAAAGCACGATTTGGAACCTGTACTCAATCTTTTTGTGCCTCGTCTCCCCCGACAGCAAAGAACTACATGCTCTTTCTTCTGCGCTCCACCAGGTGATAATCTAGGCTACAAATCTTATGAATACAGAAGAGGATACAGGGAAATTCTGTAGGTGCTGGCAGAAAGAGAACTTGAAAACCTGTTCCAGAGAAAAGGTCGTTATGTTCTAAGACAGCAGAAGATGGCACAGGAAACTGGAGTAAAACTCACATTACTGATTTTTACAGGATAACTCTCCAGCTGAAGATAAAAAGTAAATGGCCAAATTCACCTGGAGCTTTCTTCCGATTCATCAACCTCTGGATTGCTGAACCCAAGGATGAACTGGTAAATAGAAGCAAGAAGATGAAAGCTCAGTTCTCAAATTGCAGCATTTGTCAAAGCAGATGAAGAGCGTTCATGAATATGGAAGACTGGTTGTGCATCTGTGAATCCAGCAAAATCTGGCCTAATGACTATTTAAATAGTGAGAACACATCCACAGCCCCACGTTCCATCTTCCCCTGGGAAATCTTCGATCTTTACTTCAGATGTCATGCCAGAGGCATCCAAGGAACCAGTCAAGTACAACAGATCCTTTTGAAAGTTAGTGGAGTGCAAATGGACCAGATTTCTAGAGGTACCTAAAAATGAAGATAAACCACTTTTATCTAATTCACAGTGATTCTGGAGACATCTTTTACCTACAACTAAACACCGGGGCATCTAGCCTTACATAAAATCAGCTATATCCAGCAGTGTCCACTGCTTGTTTCCAACAGACAATACTCTCCTTTACTACATACTAATGTAGCTTGCTCCTAAAGGATGGCACACACAAACACCACAGGCACACACAAATCCAGGCTTTAGACAAATTATAACCTACATAGCAAAGCTGGATAAATTAGCTCCCGAGTTTCTAAAACATAGCGCATGTAATGGCACTGCTCCATTCTCCTCCAAATGTCAACAGCCATCACCTCCACAACCTAAGCTAAAATCCTAGCTACTCACTGGAAGGAGTCCTACTAACTTCAAGAATAGTCTAGACACCAGGGCGGCAAAGGTTATCCTTGTCTCTTCAAGGGGAGGGTGACTAATGTGATCTCCAGTATGCAGAGCGTTTACTTGCATTTTGGAGTGCATGACCAGCAATTCTGGAACCTCCTTCCAACTAGTTCTTTAAGCCGCTGCGTATAAGAAGGTAATTTACTTCACTCTCTAGTGAACAATTATGCTCTTAGCTGATTGGAATTTAAGAGCAGGCCTAAGATTAACACTTGACATTTGTTGAAAGCCCTCCAATTTAAAAGCAAGAATTGTTTGGAAGTTACCCAATATTTTAAATATCATATGTATTAATCAAAATAAAACTTCACTTCTGATAAAATCTTAAATATGAATGTTATGTACTGAATTCAATCTACAGTTAAGATAATATTCAAAATACAAATATCCAAAAATTGAAGGAAATATACTTAACACATCATCCTCCTTAGACACACCTCTCGTGATTGTCCTATGTGATCAATTTGTATCCAACAGTGGTATTTCAACCAGCTAGATTCTTTATACACTCAATAGCATAAAAAAGTTGGAAAATCAGCTAAAGCAACATTATTGCATTTGAAAGAGTAACTCCTGTTTCAGTCAAAATACAGTTTTATAGCTCTGCAATAAATATATATAAACCAATACCACTCAAATGCGGGATGCCATGCATAAAATGTGCTAAAGTTACTACGCTTAGGCCATCAGCATCCATTTAGACTTAAAAAGCAGGCAATGCTTTTCCTACTCAACAAAGATTTCTCACTGTATGCTTTTAGTTTTCTTTCATATGTTCAGTTTCTCTTTATTAGCTTTGGTTTCAGAGGTACTGTCTAGTATAACAATACAAAGCATAAAACACTGTTATGAGATAGCTGCAATCCCCTGGGATTAAACACTTGACCGAGGTTTCATTTGACTACCATTCCCTGTCTGCCTCTGTACAACTGTACAAGCAATGTGGGTAGCAGTGATTACATATACAGAACCGCTACCCACAAATGAAAAATGCTATGAAAGAGCAATACATTAGAATTTGATATCAATACTACTTTTGAATTCTGAGCATCTATTTTGATTTTTAGATCTACTAATGCATTTGTTGCTGAAATGTGTTTTTAATATGAAGTAATACATTAAACATTTTGCAACCTGTCAATGCCGAGACAGCAGAGAGACTGTTCAATCTAACTAGCAAATGAATCCTGGAGCTGTACTGTCAGTATTAATGATGTCAGGCCACAGACATGAAAGAAAGGGATGATTACTTACTTTATAGAATCATGATTCCTTCTGATAGAGTAGGAAGCAAAGATTGCACAGAAAGGTATGGTTCAGTGCAGCTTCAGATAGAATATAGATAGCCCCCCTGCCTCCCACAGAAGGACCAGCACTCCTCAGTCCCTTGAAATTCAAAGATGTAACAAGTAGCTAAACACTGAAAACTAAGCTTGAGAGTCAGGACGACTGTGGAATCAAGGTTGACCATGAAGATCCCAAAGACATATATTTACTGTGGGGTATGTGAAACATTCCTTCCTTAGATAAGTATTTTAACTATTTTATTTATTAAAAATAAGCAGCCAATGAGCGGTGTCTTTTCAGGATGGTGGAAGTCAGAATTTCTGGATGTATCAGTCAGAAATAACAGCCCTTGGCTTGGTGTCTGACTTAGCAGCTAAAACCTAAGGGGCAAGAAGTTTTAACCAGTTCTGGGAGTCACACTTATGTTACTCTTTGCAATTTTCTCATGTTGGCATAGTCCTGGAGGAGCCAGAGAAGGTAGCTTGTTGTCTAGTTGCAAGAACATGTCAAGAGCAAGAGAAATATTAGTAAACCAGAAGGAAACTGTGAGATGACATACAGTCTCTACTTCAGTACTCTGTGCAGAAAGAGTTTAATGTTAAAACCATCCAGTTATGCCTCTAAATAATAAGGAAATGCATTGAAAAGATGTATACAAAGAGTATCAAAAATAAAACCTAATGTAAAGTCCAGGATACAGCTAATGCGCCCAGTAGCTGTTCTCGTTAGGAGTTTCCCATACCTCAATTACAGACAATAACATGAAGGTGTGGAGCCTGCCGTGGAGGTCAGCAGCGATGAGGTTCTTCCGCAGATGTGGAGAGGGCTGTAGAGTCAACTACCACATGCATTAGCTCTGTTCTCTCTTTCTTGGTTATGGAATATCTAATTTGTCGTGAAAATAAAGGGAATGAAGAAATATTTCTAGCTAAACTAATCAAAACCATTTTGAAGTTCAGCACACATCAGTATATTAGGTAACCTCCAGGTTCTGCCTTGCTGACACTTGGAAAACAAGGGAAGTAACAACCATTTTGGGTTTTATAGTTTCTCACAGGACAATGAAACATCACAAGAAATGTTTTTGGGCCAAGGCACTACTACTGAAACCAATCTGGTCACAAGCATTTGGAGGGCACTTACAGTGTCATATATATACATCCCCAGTGACACATCCTTGAAAGACAGCAAAATGCAGCCATCTTGTATGAAATTTTGGGTAACATATACTGATACATACACAATATCTTCCAAACAAGTAAAAAAAACTGTAGGAAAAGAACTGATTTGAAAGAGAGCTTGTCAAATGAGAGAGAGTTCCTTTGATAGACTCAACAGTAAGGGTCTCAACTAACTAACCAAGATCCAAGAAACAACTGGGTTAGTATTACCTTTCAGTCACCAGGTTCTTCCTTTGAAGTCTCAACAGGAATGAATGCTGGTTTGCTTGCTAGACCCACTGAAAGGCAGAAAAACCTCTTGACACCCTGCCCAATTTTCTAGTGAATACAAGGCACGAAAATAAATGCTGTTGTTTTCCCAAGTGCTTAAATACCAAACAAGTACCACCTTTACTGTCAGAAACTGAATATTTTTTTCCTTTAAAAAAAATAGTGCGTTTATTCAGGCACTTACACAGAGATTCACAAGTGTTAGTTGACTTACACTAAAAAAAAAAAAACAAAAACACAACAAACAAACCAGAAAAACGTCTACATCCAGGATTTCAACACTATCAGATATATTCCTGGTGCAAGCCTGTACTGCTTCAGACCTATCCCAGCAGAAATCCCAGAAAACAGCGAGGATTTAAATTATTGTAGGCCCCACCACACACGGCAGTGATGCTCAGCTTGATGTGCAGTCCCTGGGCTCTGGAAGGGAAGGCAGCTCCAAGCGGTTACTGCCTGCTCCTGCCAGCAGATAAGGCCGAGGTGGGCATGGTCCTGCCAGCAGGTAAGGCCAGGTAGCCCCAGCCCCACCAGCCAGCTGCCATGCCCATGGTGACGAGAGCTACAGGAAACTTCTCTGCCTGGTTGAGCAAAGGCAAATAAGGGGACAACTCTTACTTTAAGTCAACGGTGCTTCCCAAGGCACCTTTGGAGGAAATAAAAGTGCTGAGCTGCTTTATTACATCCATCTTTGAGTGAAGGCTCAGCCTAGCTCTTCCTTGCTTTTATAGGCTTACCTGAGATCATGAGCGAAGTCTGAAAATACAACTTCAATACATCACTGAAATTGGAAGGCAAAGAATATAAATTCCTCTGCATTTTAAAAATCTCAGCACTTAGAAACTATTTTTTTTTTTTTTTTTTGGGGGGGGGTATTCAAAGTTGGCCATACTTTGTTGTGATCCCTGCCAGCAGAGCCCTGCCTTCTAAGGTTTCTGTGTTGATAAAATATGGATGAGACAACGATATACCAAATTTTATGCTAATCACCACTACCTTTTCATTGTTACTGATGAACATGAAACAAAAATTTACAGAGCTGCTGCAAAAGCATATGAAAGATGTTTAAGCATTTAGTAATATTTCACTTATTAATACTTAATAATAGCTATGCCATAGCTTAAATATCTGTAAGCTTTTATATGTTTTACCTAAATTATTGAACAGGAAAGCTTTTTTAAAGTAAGAATTTCCTGAAATTGTATATACAGGCTACATTCATACATGCATATTGTCATCTGAAGGCTAATACTGGGCACTCCTGTTAATAGCATACCACAGATGCTACCACACATCTAAGAACAACATGATCAAGAGAAAACTTAGAGCCCAGTTAACCTCTCATTAATGCTAAAGGGATAAGAAGAAAAGGGTACATGAGAATCCTCACTGCTGTTAAGCTTGTACTTAACAACAAAAAGAATAAAATTTATTGTGTACTGAAGTGGCTCGCTCCCTTCCTCCTGTGTGCCATCAGCTTTACAGGTAAGCGAACTATCAAGCTGCAAAACGTCAGCCCTGATGGGAAGCTTTGGCCACTTTTTCCTTTTAGCCTGTATTTCTTCTGCAAATGCAAGCAGGAGACATTCAATTCTTGCCGCTTCTCTCTCTATCTACTAAATAGACCTTTCCCCTCCCAGTTACGAAGTGTTTCTGCTCTTGATTTTTAGGAAAATATAACTGCCTGTTTAAAATAAATTTTCTGATTTTTCACTGAATAAACAACAAAGGTAAGGGCTGAAAAATTTGGATGGACTATCTTAGAAATATTTCTACAGAGAAACTAAAAGTACTTCCTACATTACAAGCTCTATTTGCAAGTAAACTATTACTGGGTTGTTTAACAGGTACTTCAGTTTTTACCATGGAGCTGCATTCCCTTGAGAGGTATTTTTGCAGTTTAGTTACTATTATTACGATGTGAAAATG